>NC_069502.1:1124301959-1124451959 GCF_027579735.1 Bombina bombina | reverse complement strand
ACTTCATGATTCTTACAGATCATGCAATTTTATACAACTTTCCAATTTACTTCCATTAACAAAATGTGCACAGTCTTTTTTTATTTACAGTTTTTGAGTCATCAGCTCCCACTGAGCATGTGCAAGAATTTACAGAATATACATATATGCATTTGTGATTGGCTGTCACATGATAGAGGGGGAGTGGAAATAGACATAACTGCAATTTATTTTAAAAAATATACTACTAATTTGTAGTTCAGACTAAGTGCTATTGCATTGTCTTCTTATTATGCAAATCTACTGTATTGACTGGCCCTTTAATATTGTTTTAAAGATGATCTAATAATAAACGCAAACCATACTGAAGTATGCAACATGACAGAGTGACTGTACCTGCTTGTTAGGCCTACCCTTCAGTATCTAGGTCATAATGTGCAGTGACAAGACTACCACCACAGTGATCAGCTCTGGGATAATAGAAAATTCTGTAAAATAATCACGTTGTGAGCTTTGCTGTCATTAAAGGAATATTCTAATCAAAATTAAACTTTCATGATACAGATAGAGCATGCAATTTTAATCAACTTTCTAATTTACTCCTATTATCGATTTTTCTTCGTTCTCTTGGTATCTTTGAATGTAAGCTTAGGAGCCGGCCCATTTTTGGTTCAGCATCTGGGTAGGGCTTGCTGATTGGTGGCTACATTTAGACACGAATCTGAAAGCGCTAGCCAGATGCTGAACCAAAAATTGCCTGGCTCCAATGCTTACATTCCTACTTTTTCAAATAAAGATAGCAAGAGAACAAAGAAAAATTGATAATAGGAGTTAATTAGAAAGTTTTAATTTGGACTAGAATATGTCTTTAAAATGTTGTGGTCAGCATTTGGGCGTGGGCAATATAATTTTGAAAGGTGGCAGCCCACTGGATGCCAGGGAAGGTACTATAAACCTCACTAGCATTTAAAAGGTTTAAATCTAGCCCTTATCAGCAACATTAACATGATGGCATTCTGCTGCCATTTGAGCTGTCAAATGACGTTCATCTTAAAGGTACATGAAACCCAAAATGTATTTCTATGATCTTCATTATCTTGGTACCTTTGTTGAAGGAGAAGCAATGCACTACAGCGAGCCAGCTGAACACATTGGGTGAGCCAATAACAAGAGATATATAGTGGCAGCCACCAATCAGCAACTGGCTCCCAGTAGCACATTGCTGCTTCTGAGTGTTACAGAAGCATTAGTTATTTTGTTGTGAAGAGCTTATTTCCCAGCAGCAATGCCTGAACCAGCAAGCCAGCGCCTAAGAAGGGCTCCAAGAAAACCGTAACAAGTATCATTTCATAAAGAGTTAACTCTTTTTTTTTTCAGCTTTTAGAAACTATTGTCTAATCACCTCTGGAGCCAGACTGCTGATTGATAAGATGAACTTGTAAACTTGTTATCTTAAGTACTGTAATCCTATTGTGGCCTGTCAAAGGACAGTGCTCTCTATCTAAATGTGTGATGGGGGATTTTGTGCTTCCCCCCCTCTCCCCCTGGGAGTGCCCTGTGTGCATGTAACCTTAATAAAAAGCAGGCTGGGCATCCCAGTCCTGAGTTCTTGTTTGACCCTCAATCGCAGCGTTGACTCGTTTTTGTGGGCAGAAGGGTATCCTAGCTGTACTGCAGCTAAGGGAGATTATTCTATATTTGCGAGACTCATATAGAATACTATGGAAAGCAGCTTCTCCCCTCTTTAGCAATAGGGATCCAGGCTACTAAGCGGTCCATCTCTCAGCGAGACTAAGGGTAACCGTAACATTTGGCGGCAGCGGCGGGATTTTCCTGGATTTCCTAGGAGAGGTACAGAACGGATGGAGAGCGCTTACGAAAAATTGAAGCGTACAACCCTAAAAGATTTACTTGAAAGCAGAGGGGGGTACGCCAGCAACCGGCCGAGGAGAGAGCTGATCGCAGAATTGACCGAACTGGATCAGAGCTTCACAATGGCGGAAACACCGACCACGATTAGTGACGAAAAAACCAGGATTGTTCGGGAAAGGCTCTCATTATACGGGCCAAACCCCTCCATGGAATTGGTACAGCAGTTGATGGCGGAGGCGGACGAGGATATACGAGAGACTCGAGCCCACAAACTCAACCTAGCGAACGCACACCGCAATGCTGAAGCCCCGCAGGTAATCATCCCTGTCGAAAATGCTGGGAGGCCCAAGATACCCTATGCGGCATTTCGACCCTTCCTAGAGAGCGAGACAGGGATTGATGAATATTTGGCGGACTTCGAAAGGCAATGTGCCCTGCACCAGATTCCCAACAGAGAGTGGCCCACGATATTGTCTGGGAAACTATCCGGGCGAGCCCTGGAAGCCTTTCGTACTCTGGGTGCTGAGGAAGTGACACAGTATGAGCTAGTTAAGGAGACACTGTTGCGACGGTACGCTGTAACTCCGGACACGTATCGCCGACAGTTTCGGGGCACGGAAAAGAAGCCTAACGATACCCATATGGAATGGGCGCACCGAATGCGGAGAGCGGCAAATCACTGGCTGAGCGGAAGTAAAGCGGTGACTGGGGAGGAAATTTTACAATTGTTTCTCTTAGAACATTTTTATAATGGCATGGAACAGCAAGGGAAGGAATGGCTGCGAGACAGGCGGCCTTCTACCTTAGAAGAAGCAGCCAAATTGGCCGATGAACATTATGACTCCCGTCTTCACGAACCCATGAACTACCGAGCTCCAGCACGGGTCGAACCCAGAGAGGTTTACCGTGCACCCCCTCGTGCTGAATTCCGAGCCCCGGTGCCCACAGGGCCCGTCCGACACTCAGGACCACCCAATAACAGCTCTGAGCGTCCCAGACCGACTTGCCACCGATGCAAGCAACCAGGGCATTTCATGGCTAGCTGCCCCCTTAATACGCACCAGACACCCAGGAATTACAATTACCCCTCTGGGTCCTATCGTCCGGCCCGGGCCCTCTGTGTTAACCAAGAGGCCCTTATGGAGGGATATGTGGGGCCGCTTCACGAGGCAGACCCTGTATATGCTGCCTCAGATAACCGCCAGCACCATCGGCAGAGGGTATGGCTCGAGGGGCGATCTACCGAGGGATTGCGAGACACAGGGGCTACTATCACGCTGGTACAGAGTCATTTGGTGCCAGAGCACAAGCGATCCGGACAGACTGTGGCCGTTAGAGTGGCGGGGGGGGATGTGTACAAAATTCCAACAGCTAAAGTGCATCTTGATTGGGGAGCGGGAAAGGGGGCTGTGAACGTGGGCCTAATGGATAATTTACCTGCCGAAGTACTACTGGGCAACGATTTGGGCCCCATGACTTCTGCCTATGCTCCAGTATGCAACAACGAGGCGGACCCAGTGACTACACGGGCCCAAGCCCGGACGGAGCGAGAGTTCTCACCAGTGCGGGAGACACAGGTAAGACCTACCCCGACCTTGCCTGACAGGTTAGGCCCCATACCCTGGGACACCCCAGATGCTTTCGAGGCAGAGTCTAAGACTGACCCGACCTTACAAAAGTACCGGGAACGAGCAGAGACCGGAGGGGGCGGGGCAGATAACGAAACATTCTTATGGGAAAAAGGGAAACTATACCGCTGGACAGAGAAAAGGGGACATCGTAGGCGACAGCTGGTAGTGCCCCACAAATACCGTCAAGAAATCCTCAAAATAGGCCACGACATCCCCTTAGCAGGCCACCTAGCCGTTACCCGTACCCTACACCGCATTACTCACACGTTCTTTTGGCCAGGGGTGCACGCTGACGTTAGAACTTACTGTAACACCTGCGATGTGTGTCAACGAGTAGGAAGGCGAGGCGATCACCCTAAAGCCCAGCTAGTAAATATGCCCATTGTAGAGGAACCCTTCAGCCGGTTGCTATTGACCTAGTGGGACCACTGGCTACCCCTAGTCCCTCCGGTAAGCGATACATTCTTACCGTAGTGGACTACGCTACCAGGTACCCAGAGGCTGTCGCCCTATCCAACATACAAGCGGATACGGTAGCGAATGCACTAGTACAGGTGTTCTCCCGGGTAGGATTTCCAAAAGAAATCCTATCCGACCGAGGCACCCAATTTACGGCTGAATTGACCCAACAACTCTGGCAGGTTTGCAAAATTAAGTCCCTCCTGAGCTCCCCATACCACCCCCAGACGAACGGGCTGTGTGAGAGGTTCAATGGGACCCTCAAGCAAATGCTCAAGACGTTCACTCAGGAATACCGAGACTGGGAACGCTTCCTGCCGCACCTCCTATTTGCTTATCGGGAGGTGCCCCAGGAAACGACAGGGTTCTCTCCCTTCGAGTTGCTCTACGGAAGAAAGGTACGGGGACCCCTAAACCTGATCCGGGAGCACTGGGAGGGAGAGATGGAGGCTGACGGTGTCCCAATTGTGCCATACGTGCTGGAACTCAGGGACCGAATGGAGCAATTAGCCAAATCCGTGCGGGCTAATCTCCAGTTGGCCCAGAGAAGACAGAAAGTATGGTACGATCGGGGGGCCCGAAAGAGAATCTTCACCATAGGACAAAAGGTGTTAGTACTTAAGCCGGTGAAGACAGACAAATTGCAGGCGTCCTGGCAGGGTCCCTACCAGATCGTAGAGAAAAGGGGAGACACCACTTATGTGATAGCTAGCTGCCACGACAACAATCTTAGAAAGACATTCCATGTAAACATGCTCAAGGAATATTTTGAGCGACCAGAGAACGTGACGGCCGTATGTTGTTCCCCTCAGGAAGACCCCGACAGTTTACCCATTCCAGACCTATTAGAAAAGAGCCTCCCCACAGGTATAGTGGCGCAGGTTCAGATAGGGGACCGACTTAGCCCCACTGAAAGGGAGCAGCTCAACCAACTCCTCCAGTCCAAACACCTCACCTTCTCCCCGAAGCCAGGGTACACTACTTTAACCACCCACCAGGTAGATACTCCGGGACAAGCTCCCTTGCGCCAGGCTCCGTACCGAATCCCCGAAGCAGTTAGGACAGGAATGAAGAAGGAGATCGATGAGATGCTCCAGCTCAGGGTAATTGAGCCCTCCGATAGTCCCTGGGCCTCCCCAGTTGTCTTGGTGCCCAAGAAAGATGGGACCACCCGGTTCTGCATAGACTATCGGAGGCTCAATGAAAAGACCGTGACGGACGCTTACCCTATGCCCAGGGTAGACGAGCTACTCGATCGTATAGCCAGGGGAAATTACCTGACCACTATTGACCTCTGCAAAGGTTACTGGCAGATTCCCCTGGCCCCGGAGGCTATCCCCAAGTCGGCATTCGTCACTCCATTCGGCTTATATCAGTTTAGGGTAATGCCGTTTGGGATGAAGAATGCCCCAGCTACATTCCAGCGCTTGGTGGATAGGCTCCTGGATGGCTTCCAGAGTTTTGCTTGCGCCTACCTGGACGACATAGCGATCCACAGTGAGTCCTGGGAGGACCACTTAGCTCATGTGGGAATGGTTCTGGATCAGATCCGGGCTGCTGGCCTGACTCTGAAGCCAGAAAAATGCCACTTTGGGATGGCCGAGGTACAGTACCTGGGTCACCGGGTGGGGTGTGGAAAGCAGCGACCAGAGCCGGCCAAAATAGAAGCTGTCGCCAATTGGCCCACCCCCATCACTAAGACTCAGGTCCTAGCCTTCCTGGGCACGGCAGGGTACTATAGACGGTTCGTACCAGACTACAGCACACTTGCCAAACCCCTGACTGACTTGACCAAGAAGAACTTACCTCGACAGGTCCTGTGGTCTCCCCACTGTGAAACGGCTTTCCAGGCTCTCAAAAATGCTCTAATTAACGCTCCTGTCTTGGCGGCCCCAGCCCTTAACAAACGTTTTATCGTCCATACAGATGCTTCCATGTTCGGGCTGGGAGCCGTCCTCAGCCAAGTAGGCGAAGATGGAGGGGAGCATCCAGTTGCCTACATCAGCCGGAAGCTCCTGCCCCGCGAAGTCAGCTATGCAGCGGTCGAAAAGGAGTGTTTGGCTTTGGTGTGGGCATTAAAGAAATTGACTCCCTATTTATATGGTCAGGAGTTCACTCTGGTCACCGACCATAACCCGTTGGTGTGGCTGAACCGGGTCTCTGGAGATAACGGCAGGCTATTACGTTGGAGCTTATCGTTGCAACCCTTCAATTTCACCATTACTTACAGACCTGGGAAACAGAATGGCAACGCCGACGGGTTGTCCAGACAAACCGACCTCAGCCCTGCATAACCAGCGGTCTGGACAGCCTTAGTCTGCCCCGAAAAGGGGTCAGACCGTGTCTGCCAGAGTGTTCCACAGAAAGGGAGCACTGTTACAGAAGCATTAGTTATTTTGTTGTGAAGAGCTTATTTCCCAGCAGCAATGCCTGAACCAGCAAGCCAGCGCCTAAGAAGGGCTCCAAGAAAACCGTAACAAGTATCATTTCATAAAGAGTTAACTCTTTTTTTTTCAGCTTTTAGAAACTATTGTCTAATCACCTCTGGAGCCAGACTGCTAATTGATAAGATGAACTTGTAAACTTGTTATCTTAAGTACTGTAATCCTATTGTGGCCTGTCAAAGGACAGTGCTCTCTATCTAAATGTGTGATGGGGGATTTTGTGCTTCCCCCCCTCTCCCCCTGGGAGTGCCCTGTGTGCATGTAACCTTAATAAAAAGCAGGCTGGGCATCCCAGTCCTGAGTTCTTGTTTGACCCTCAATCGCAGCGTTGACTCGTTTTTGTGGGCAGAAGGGTATCCTAGCTGTACTGCAGCTAAGGGAGATTATTCTATATTTGCGAGACTCATATAGAATACTATGGAAAGCAGCTTCTCCCCTCTTTAGCAATAGGGATCCAGGCTACTAAGCGGTCCATCTCTCAGCGAGACTAAGGGTAACCGTAACACTGAGCCTTATAATTTCAACAACAAACACGAACAGAGATATAAATACTTGCTAAGTATGTGATAATACTAGCAAAAATAATCATTCTAATGAAATAATGGAGACTAAATCTTTCCAATACAGATGTCACAATGTAGCAATCAATATTGCCAAGAGAATAATAAAAATAATATGTATTATCTACCCACCTAATCTAAAGGTAGGTAGTTAAGTTAGTGTCCAAAAATGTTTCCCATCTGTAAAAACTCAAGATGTCCTTGTACTAAGCGCTGCTGTATATTCAAGCAGATGTACTCTCTCTGACTGCCGTTGGGAAGATCAGTACATTTTAGGTTCAAGGTAGTTTTAATGAAAAAGCTAATATTTCACCACATTAAGGGCCAGATTACAAGTGGAGCTCTAATTTATGGTCCCACTCGAGCATTAATTGTTCTAGAAGTAAGCTTTTTGCGTTCGTCGGGTCGCGCTCATATTATGAGGTGAAAGTAAACTGTTTTCACTCTAGCTCTAAACCCAACAAGTGCAAAAATCAGAACTTACAATATTGTGTTGCCAATGCCATTCACGTATTCCCCCATAGAAGTCAATAGAGAGAAAAAAAAAACACTCTCTCGCAAACCTGATCTCATGGGCGCTAATCCGTCATGAAAATATGAATATTTCACATTCCAATTTTCTTCACATAGCAGTAAATGTTTTATTTGTTCATAAATTCATATTTCTTCATATATCTGAGGATGTTATTTTGGTACAATATATATCTATACATATTGCTAGATAAATATATATAATTATGTATAGATGTATGTGTATATACATACTGTATATACACTCACCGGCCACTTTATTAGGTACACCTTGCTAGTACCGGATTGTACCCCCCTTTTGCCTTTAGAACTGCCTTAATTCTTCATGGCATAGATTCAACAAGGTGTTGTAAACATTCCTTAGAGATTTTGGTCCATATTGACATGATAGCATCACACAGTGGCTGCAGATTTGTTGTCTGCACATCCATGATGTGAATCAACCGTTCCACCACATCCCAAAGGTGCTCTATTGGATTGAGATCTGGTGACTGTGGAGGCCTTTGGAGCACAGTGAACTTATTGTCATGTTCAAGAAACCAGTTTCAGATGATTTGAGATTTGTGACAAGGTGCATTATCCTGCTGAAAGTAGCAAATAGAAGATGGGTACACTGTAGTCATAAAGCGATGGACATGGTCAGCAACAATACTTAGGTAGGCCGTGGCATTTAAACAATGCTCATTTGGTACTAAGGGGCCCAAAATGTGCCAAGAAAATTTCCCCCACACCATTATACCACCACCAGCCTGAACCGTTGATACAAGACAGGATGGATCCATGCTTTCATGTTGTTTACACCAAATTCTGACCCTACCATTTGAATGTCACAGCTGAAATCAAGACTCATCAGACCAGGTAACGTTTTTCCAGTCATCTATTGTCCAATTTTGGTGAGCCTGTGCAAATTGTAGCCTCAGCTTCCTGTTCTTAGCTAACAGGAGTGGCACCCAGTGTGGTCTTCTGCTGCTGTAGCCCATCTGCTTCATGTGTTGTGCGTTCAGAGATGGTATTCTGCATACCTTGGTTGTAACGAGTGGTTATTTGAGTTACTGTTGCCTTTCTATCATCTCAAACCAGTCCGCCAATTCTCCTCTAACATCAACAAGGCATTGTCGTTCACACAACTGCCGCTCACTGGATATTTTCTCTTTTTCGGACCATTCTCTATAAACCCTAGAGATGGTTGTGCGTGAAAATCCCAGTAGAGCAGCAGTTTTTTAAATACTCAGACCAGCCTGTCTGGCACCAACAACCATGCCACATTCAAAGTCATTAAAGGGACACTGTACCCAAATTTTTTCTTTTGTAATTCAGAAAGAGCATGCAATTTTAAGCAACTTTCTAATTTACTCCTATTATCAATTTCTCTTGTTAGGTGTATCCAGTCCACGGATCATCCATTACTTGTGGGATATTCTCCTTCCCAACAGGAAGTTGCGAGAGGATCACCCACAGCAGAGCTGCTATATAGCTCCTCCCCTAACTGCCATATCCAGTCATTCTCTTGCAAGCTCTCAACATAGCTGGAGGTAGTAAGAGGAAAGTGGTAAAATATAGTTAGTTTTTTCTTCAATCAAAAGTTTATTGTTTTTAAATGGTACCGGAGTTGTGCTATTTTATCTCAGGCAGCATTTAGAAGAAGAATCTGCCTGCTTTTTTCTATGATCTTAGCAGAAGTAACTAAGATCCACTGCTATTCTCACATATGTCTGAGGAGTGAGGTAACTTCAGAGGGAGAATGGCGTGCAGGGTATCCTGCAATAAGGTATGTGCAGTTAAGTTTTTCTAGGGATGGAATTTGCTAGAAAATGCTGCTGATACCGGATTAATGTAAGTTAAAACCTAAATACAGTGATTTAATAGCGACTAGTATCAGGCTTGCTATCAGAGGTATATACTCTGATTAATGTGCAATATAAAACGTTTGCTGGCATGTTTAATCGTTTTTATATATGCTTTGGTGATAAAACTTATTGGGGCCTAGTTTTTTCCACATGGCTGGCTTTATTTTTGCCTAGAAACAGTTTCCTGAGGCTTTCCACTGTTATAGTATAAAAGTTACAGTTGGTGCAGTTAAAATTACAAACTGTGACATTCAGCTTCCCTCAGCAGTCCCCTGCATGCTATAGGACATCTTTGAAGGGCTCAAAAGGCTTCAAAAGTAGGAGCTGTGGCAGTTGTTATGACTGTTTCAAAAAACATATTTTTCGTTTTGTTAATCTGTTTTTTGTATTAAGGGGTTAATCATCCATTTGCAAGTGGGTGCAATGCTCTGCTAACTTGTTACATACACTGTAAAAATTTTGTTAGTTTAACTGCCTTTTTTCACTGTTATTTCAAATTTTGGCAAAATTTGTTTCTCTTAAAGGCACAGTAACGTTTTTTTTTATATTGCTTGTTAACTTGATTTAAAGTGTTTTACAAGCTTGCTAGTCTCATTGCTAGTCTGTATAAACATGTCTGACATAGAGGAAACTCCTTGTTCATTATATTTAAAAGCCATGGTGGAACCCCATAGGAGAATGTGTACTAAATGTATTGATTTCACTTTAAACAATAAAGATCAGCTGTTATCTTTAAAAGAATTATCACCAGAGGATTCTGATGAGTGGGAAGTTATGCCGACTAACTCTCCCCACGTGTCGGACCCTTTGACTCCCGCTCAAGGGACTCATGCTAAAATGGCGCCAAGTACATCAAAGACGCCCATAGCGATTACTTTGCAGGACATGGCGGCAATCATGGATAATACCCTGTCAGCGGTATTAGCCAGACTGCCTGAATTCAGAGGAAAGCGCAATAGCTCTGGGGTTAGACGTAATACAGAGCGCGCAGATGTTTTAAGGCCCATGTCTGATACTGCGTCACAATATGCAGAAGCTGAGGAAGAGCTTCAGTCTGTGGGTGACGTCTCTGACTCGGGGAAACCTGATTCAGATATGTCTACTTTTAAATTTAAGCTTGAGAACCTCCAGGTGTTGCTTGGAGATGTTTTAGCTGCTCTGAATGACTGTGACACAATTGCAGTGCCAGAGAAATTGTGTAGACTGGATAAATACTATGCGGTGCCGGTGTGTACTGACGTTTTTCCAATACCTAAAAGGTTTACAGAAATTATTACTAAGGAGTGGGACAGACCCGGTGTGCCGTTTTCCCCCCCTCCTATTTTTAGAAAAATGTTTCCAATAGACGCCACCACATGGGACTTATGGCAGACGGTCCCTAAGGTGGAGGGAGCAGTTTCTACTTTAGCAAAGCGTACCGCTATCCCTGTCGAGGACAGTTGTGCTTTTTCAGATCCAATGGATAAAAAATTAGGTTACCTTAAGAAAATGTTTATTCAACAAGGTTTTATCCTGCAGCCCCTTGCATGCATTGCTCCTGTCACTGCTGCTGCGACGTTCTGGTTTGAGTCTCTGGAAGAGGCCTTTCAGACAGCTACTCCATTGACTGAAATACTTGACATGCTTAGAACACTTAAGCTAGCTAATTCTTTTGTTTCTGATGCCATTGTTCATTTGACTAAACTAACAGCTAAGAATTCTGGATTCGCCATCCAGGCGCGTAGGGCGCTATGGCTTAAATCTTGGTCAGCTGACGTGACTTCAAAGTCTAAATTACTTAACATTCCCTTCAAGGGGCAGACCCTATTCGGGCCTGGTTTGAAGGAAATTATTGCTGACATTACTGGAGGTAAGGGTCATACCCTTCCTCAGGACAGGGCCAAATCAAGGGCCAAACAATCTAATTTTCGTGCCTTTCGAAACTTCAAGGCAGGTGCAGCATCAACTTCCTCTGCTACAAAACAAGAGGGAACTTTTGCGCAATCCAAGCCGGCCTGGAAATCTAACCAGGCCTGGAGCAAAGGCAAGCAGGCCAGAAAGCTTGCTGCTGCCTCTAAGACAGCATGAAGGAACGGCCCCCTATCCGGCAACGGATCTAGTAGGGGGCAGACTTTCTCTCTTCGCCCAGGCGTGGGCAAGAGATGTTCAGGATCCCTGGGCGTTGGAGATCATATCTCAGCGATATCTTCTGGACTTCAAAGCTTCCCCCCCACAAGGGAGATTTCACCTTTCGAGATTATCTGTAAACCAGATAAAGAAAGAGGCATTCTTACGCTGTGTGCAAGACCTCCTAATAATGGGAGTGATCCATCCAGTTCCACAGATGGAACAAGGACAGGGATTTTATTCAAATCTGTTTGTGGTTCCCAAAAAAGAGGGAACCTTCAGACCAATTTTGGATCTAAAGATCTTAAACAAATTCCTCAGAGTTCAATCGTTCAAAATGGAAACTATTCGGACAATCCTACCTATGATCCAGGAGGGTCAGTACATGACCACAGTGGATTTGAAGGATGCTTACCTTCACATACCGATTCACAAAGATCATCATCGGTTCCTAAGGTTTGCCTTTCTAGACAGGCATTACCAGTTTGTGGCTCTTCCCTTCGGGTTAGCTACAGCCCCAAGAATTTTTACAAAGGTTCTGGGGTCTCTTCTGGCGGTCCTAAGACCACGGGGCATAGCTTCCAAATTGCCAAACTTCAAACTTCCAAATTGCCAAATCTCATACGGACATAGTGTTGGCATTTCTGAGGTCGCATGGGTGGAAAGTGAACGAGGGAAAGAGTTCTCTATCACCCCTCACAAGGGTTTCCTTCCTAGGAACTCTGATAGATTCTGTAGAAATGAAAATTTACCTGACGGAGTCCAGGTTATCAAAGCTTCTAAATTCCTGCCGTGTTCTTCACTACATTCCGCGCCCTTCGGTGGCTCAGTGCATGGAAGTGATCGGCTTAATGGTAGCGGCGATGGACATAGTGCCATTTGCGCGCCTACATCTCAGACCGCTGCAATTATGCATGCTCAGTCAGTGGAATGGGGATTACACAGATTTGTCCCCTCTGCTAAATCTGGATCAAGAGACCAGAGATTCTCTTCTCTGGTGGCTATCTCGGGTCCATCTGTCCAAAGGTATGACCTTTCGCAGGCCAGATTGGACAATTGTAACAACAGATGCCAGCCTTCTAGGTTGGGGTGCAGTCTTGAATTCCCTGAAGGCTCAGGGATCGTGGACTCAGGAGGAGAAACTCCTCCCAATAAATATTCTGGAGTTAAGAGCAATATTCAATGCTCTTCTAGCTTGGCCTCAGTTAGCAACCCTGAGGTTCATCAGATTTCAGTCGGACAACATCACGACTGTGGCTTACATCAACCATCAAGGGGGGACCAGGAGCTCCCTAGCGATGTTAGAAGTCTCCAAGATAATTCGCTGGGCAGAGACTCACTCTTGCCATCTATCAGCGATCCATATCCCAGGTGTAGAGAACTGGGAGGCGGATTTTCTAAGTTGTCAGACTTTTCATCCGGGGGAGTGGGAACTCCATCCGGAGGTGTTTGCTCAATTGGTTCATCGTTGGGGCACACCAGAATTGGATCTCATGGTGTCTCGCCAGAATGCCAAGCTTCCTTGTTACGGATCCAGGTCCAGGGACCCAGAAGCGACGCTGATAGATGCTCTAACAGCACTGTGGTTCTTCAACCTGGCTTATGTGTTTCCACCGTTTCCTCTGCTCCCTCGACTGATTGCTAAAATCAAACAGGAGAGAGCATCGGTGATCTTGATCGCGCCTGCGTGGCCACGCAGGACCTGGTATGCAGACCTGGTGGACATGTCATCCTTTCCACCTTGGCCTCTGCCTCTGAGACAAGACCTTCTACTACAAGGTACTTTCAATCATCCAAATCTAATTTCTCTGAGACTGACTGCCTGGAGATTGAACGCTTGATTTTATCAAGGCGTGGCTTCTCCGAGTCAGTCATTGATACCTTAATACAGGCACGAAAGCCTGTAACCAGGAAAATCTACCATAAGATATAGCGCAAATATCTTCATTGGTGTGAATCCAAGAATTACTCATGGAGTAAGGTTATGATTCCTATGATATTGTCCTTTCTCCAAGAGGGTTTGGATAAAGGATTATCAACTAGTTCTTTAAAGGGACAGATTTCTGCTCTGTCTATCCTTTTGCACAAGCGTCTGGCAGAGGTTCCAGACGTCCAGGCATTTTGTCAGGCTTTGGTTAGAATTAAGCCTGTGTTTAAACCTGTTGCTCCTCCATGGAGCTTAAACTTGGTTCTTAAGGTTCTTCAAGGAGTTCCGTTTGAACCCCTTCATTCCATTGATATCAAACTTTTATCTTGGAAAGTTCTGTTTTTGATGGCTATTTCCTCGGCTCGTAGAGTCTCTGAGTTATCAGCTTTACAATGTGATTCTCCTTATCTGATTTTCCATACAGATAAAGTAGTTCTGCGTACAAAACCTGGGTTTTTACCTAAGGTAGTTTCCAACAAGAATATCAAGAGATTGTTGTTCTAATCTTTCCTCAAAGAAGGAACGTCTTTTACATATTTTGGACGTAGTCTGTGCTTTAAAGTTTTACTTACAAGCGACTAAAGATTTTCGTCAAACATCTTCCTTGTTTGTTGTTTACTCTGGACAGAGGAGAGGTCAAAAGGCTTCGGCAACCTCTCTTTCTTTTTGGCTTCGGAGCATAATACGCTTAGCCTATGAGACTGCTGGACAGCAGCCCCCTGAAAGGATTACAGCTCATTCTACTAGAGCTGTGGCTTCCACCTGGGCCTTTAAAAATGAGGATTCTGTTGAACAGATTTGCAAAGCGGCGACTTGGTCTTCGCTTCATACCTTTTCAAAATTTTACAAATTTGATACTTTTGCTTCTTCGGAGGCTATTTTTGGGAGAAAGGTTCTACAGGCAGTGGTCCCTTCCGTTTAAGTACCTGCCTTGTCCCTCCCTTCATCCGTGTACTTTAGCTTTGGTATTGGTATCCCACAAGTAATGGATGATCCGTGGACTGGATACACCTAACACGAGAAAACATAATTTATGCTTACCTGATAAATTTATTTCTCTTGTGGTGTATCCAGTCCACGGCCCGCCCTGTCCTTTTAAGGCAGGTCTAAATTTTAAACTACAGTCACCACTGCACCCTATGGTTTCTCCTTTCTCGGCTAGTTTCGGTCGAATGACTGGATATGGCAGTTAGGGGAGGAGCTATATAGCAGCTCTGCTGTGGGTGATCCTCTTGCAACTTCCTGTTGGGAAGGAGAATATCCCACAAGTAATGGATGATCCGTGGACTGGATACACCACAAGAGAAATAAATTTATCAGGTAAGCATAAATTATGTTTTTTCTTTGTTCTCTTGCTATCATTATTTGAAAAAGAAGGCATCTAAACTTTTTTTTTGGTTTCAGTACTCTGGACAGCACTTTTTTATTGGTGGATGAAAGAAAATTTGATAATAGGAGTAAATTAGAAAGTTGCTTAAAATGTCATGCTCAATCTGAATCACGAAAGAAAAATTTGGGGTACAGTGTCCCTTTAAATCCCCTTTCTTCCCCATTCTGATGCTCGGTTTGAACTTCAGCAAGTTGTCTTCACCACGTCTAGATGCCTAAATGCATTGAGTTGCTGTCATGTGATTGGCTGATTAGCAATCTGTGTTACCAAGCAATTGAACAGGTGTACCTAATAAAGTTGCCGGTGAGTGTATGTATGTATGTATGTATATATATATATATATATATATATATATATATATATATATATATATATATATTTATATATATTTAAAAATACTTAGAACATATTCTTCTATGTGCAGAACATTTCAATGTGAAATATTTACAGTAAGTACATCGTTAAATTCTATATTAAATATGAATATTGCATAAATATGCTTTTACATGTTTTTATCTACTTAACGGCAAAGGGCTCCAATGCACTTAGATACAATTATATGCAAAAGTTTAGGCACCCCTGACAATTTCCATGATTTTCATTTATAAATAACTGGGTGTTTGGATCAACAATTTAATTTTGATCTATCAAATAACTGAAGGACACATTAATATTTCAGTAGTCAAATAAGGTTTATTGGATTAACAGAAAATGTGCAATATGCATCAAAACGAAATTAGACAGGTGCATAAATTGGGCACCCTTGTCATTTTGTTGATTTGAATACCTGTGACTACCTAGCACTGATACATTGAGAAACACAATTGGTTTTGTGAGCCCATTAAGCCTTGAGCTTCATAGACAGGTGCATCCCATCATGAGAAAAGGTATATAAGGTGGCCAATTGCAAGTTGTTGTTCTCTTTGAGTCTCCTCTGAAGAGTGGCAACATGGCGGCCTCAAAACAACTCTCAAATGACCTGAAAACAAAGATTGTTCAACATTATGGTTTAGGGGAAGGCCACAAAAAGCTATTGCAGAGATTTAAGCTGTCAGTGTCCACTGTGAGGAACATAGTGAGGAAATGGAAGACCGCAGGCACAGTTCTTGTTAAGGCCAGAAGTGGCAGGCCAAGTAAAATATCGGAAAGGCAAAGGATGGTGAGAACGGTCAAAAACAGCCCACAGACCACCTCCAAAGACCTACAATATCATCTTGCTGCAGATGGTGTCACTGTTTATCGCTCAACAATTCAGCGCACTTTGCACAAGGAGAAGCTGTATGGCAGAGTGATGCGGAAGAGCCTTTTCTGCACACACGCCATAAACGGAGTCGCTTGAGGTATGCAAACACACATTTGGACAAGCCAGCTTCATTTTGGAAGAAGGTGCTGTTGACTGATGAAACAAAGATTGAGTTATTTGGTCATAACAAGGGGCGTTATACATGGCGGCAAAAGGACACACTGTTCCAAGACAAACACTTGCTACCCACAGTAAAATTTGGTGGATGTTCCATCAGGCTGTGGGGCTGTGTGGCCAGTGCCGGTACTGAGAATCTTGTTATAGTTGAGGGTTGCATGGATTCCACTCAATATCAGCAGATACTTGAGAATAATGTTGAGTAATCAGTCACAAAGTTGAAGTTACGCCGGGTCTGGATATTTCAACAAGACAACGACTCAAAACACTGCTCAAAATCTACTCTGGGATTTATGCAGAGGAACAAGTACAATGTTCTGGAATGGCCATCCCAGTTCCCAGACCTAAATATCATTGAAAATCTGTGGGGTGATTTGAAGCGGGTTGTCCATGCTCGGCAATCATCAAACCTAACTGAACTGGAGCTGTTTTGCAAGGAGGAATGGTCCAAAATTCCTTCATCCAAAATCCAGACGCCCATTACAGGCTATAGGAAGCATCTAGAGGCTGTTATTTCTGCTAAAGGAGGCTCTACTAAATATTGATGCAATATTTCTGTTGGGGTGCCCAACTTTATGCACCCGTCTAATTTCGTTTTGATGCATATTGCACATTATCTGTTAATCCAATAAACCTCATTTCACTACTGAAATATTACTGTGTCCTTTAGTTATTTGATAGATCAAAATGAAATTGCTGATCCAAACGCCCAATTATTTATAAATGAAAATCATGGAAATTGTCAGGGGTGCCTAAACTTTTGCATACAACTGTATATGTCTATATATGTGTACATATGTAATTTATGTGTGTATATATGTCTATAAATACATATATACACATACAAATGCATATGTATACTTTATACATACGTATACATCTCTAGACACGTATATGTATGTCTATTAAAGCCCTTTGCCTACCTTTTTTATTCTGAGACCTCATATCTTTGAGTCCTTATAACTTTTGTGTGCAATATTTTTTTTAAATAATTTTTATTAGGTATGAGTTTAACTGTACTTTTGTACTGTATATTCGATGTGCTTTCTGACACTTTTTTTGTTTCGAAAAACAGTTAAACTAGTAATATGAGACGTTAGACCGATGAGTGCAAACCCCCGCAATAAACCCCTTAACGCTCGCACACAAACGTTTTTGCTCCACTCATAATCCGACCCTTAATTTATTCATCTGCGTATTATTCTCAGACTAATTTTTGCTTTAAAAACTAGACTATACCCAGCATTTATTTAGTTTAACAGTGCAATTGATAAAGTGTGGTGTTCTTTTTTTTTTTTTTTTGCTCAGCCTTACACAAACAGTAACATTCAGTTGGCTATTACAAGTTAGCTAAAATGTTTACCCAAAGTATTTTAATGCACCCTATACTTATTTAGTTCATCTATACTTTGAACGGTTGTGTCAGTTAATAAGTATTGCACTAGTGCAATCTGTAGGGGTCCTGGGTGAGTGTGTGTATGTGTCTACATTTTGTGTTCAATATTATGTGTAAAATTCTCATTCAAAGTGTATAGCAGAAAACTAAATGAAAAACTCAACTACATATTTTTTGTGCTATATTAGCTTTGTGCTCAAGTGTTACCCTCATGAATTTTAGTGCAGACCTTGATAGAAATCTTTTATCTAAGGGAAATTACATACCAGTAGCACACACTAAACTGCCTCGAACACAATATATGTTAACCAGTTTGCACTACAGTAATGTGAATGCTCCATAATGCTGTGTGATTTTGGCCTTGGTGTTTAATGTCCCTTTAAATTATGGGTTTTCCAATACTGATAATTTGGAAGCGCACACTCCAGACTTCAGAAGGCTAGCCCTGCTACATATATATCCCTTATTTTCCTAAACAGGGGGATTAAATAAGATACTGCAAAACAATGCAATTTCTGTCAAGTCTGGATTGGCATTTCCAAGAAAAGGCAAATAGTGGTGTGGAGTTTGCCCATTAATACAGGCTATTTTATGTCCCTTTAAGGTCCCTTTAAAGCATTACTTCCATGCCCTTTTATATTCTGTATCTTTAAGGCTCATTGTGAACATAGTATTTGTGTAAAATATTGTTAATCATCTGATTGGGCTACAACTTTATGATTTTGACTATTTCTTAAACAGGCAGCAGTGGCTGGGAAAGAGTGGCACTACATAGCAACACAAGCACCTTTGCCACAAACATTTCATGACTTTTGGCAGATGGTATGGGAGCAGGGAGTGAATGTGATTTCTATGGTTACTGGTGATGAGGTAGGTACCTTTACTTTGGATACCCACTATTTATTGTCTGCACTTTTTATGTAATTGTAACATTTTAGTGTAAAGTGGGTTCGGGCTTTGTTTAGGTTAGGGGCTCTTGTGTGGTGGGGGTTAGAGGTGGGGCAGTTTACTTTAGGGGGTTTATGTGATGGAGTAGAAGGGGTTAATAGTGGGGGTAGTTGCAAAGTGGGTTATAAGATGGGGTAGAAGCAGTCAGAGGGGGTTTATGAGATGAAGATAGTCGGAGGCAGGAGTTAATTGCAGAGGGGAGGTTTTGCCACAGAGATATTTTATGGGGGTAGTAGCAGCTAGGGGTTAATAGCGCAGGAATGTTTATGCAGTGGTTGTAGTGGTGACGTAGGAGCTTAGTGTCTCTGGTTATAGTTAACAAAATGTTTGTTTTATTATTTTTTGGTGTCTTTTCAATAAATTGTGCCTACAAGCTTGTAGAAATGTAGGGCTACGTAAAAAGTATTATCTTGCCCCTGAGTCTTAGGCTGGACAAGCCTGTTCTAAGCCAGTTGCTTTTGCTAAATAATTATTCATGTATCTACTACCATTTTTTTTACATTTTATTTTACATAAGTCTCTGCACAGGTAAAAGTCAAAATTAAACTATCATCAGCTAGAGAATACAATTTTAAGAGCCTATATCATTTACTTCTGTTATCAAATGTACTTTGTTTTCTTGGTATCCTTTGTTGAAAAGCATACCTAGGTAGGCTGAGGAGCAGGGGATTGATTATTGGGGGCTAGTATGCACATATGCATCTTGCCATTGGCTAACCAAATGTGTTCACCTTGGAGCAAAGAAGAAATGCACAGATACTGATAAAAAATCCAGTATAAAACCTTTTAAAAACTTACTTAGAAGCTCCCAATTTAGCACTGTTGATGAGGTTAGTCTGGGACACCCACTGAAAGGGGCTGGGTAAACAAGAAGAGCAGACCCCCCCCCCCTTCCCCCTCTCTGCATATAAAAAGACAGATAACATAAACAGGAGTCTGTAAACGTGTGTATACATCTGACACTGTGGGGCTTGGTTAAGAGTCTGAAAGTCAGCAAAACCATACATTTTTCAAAAACACTCCCAGATGGGCTATATAAATTGATCATCTACAAAACGTTTCTGCAAAGAAAAATCTTGTGTATAATATCCGTTTAAAGGACCAGTCAATACAGTAGATTTGCATAATCAACAAATGCATGATAAGAAGACAATGCAATAGCACTTAGTCTGAACTTCAAATGAGTAGTAGATTTTTGTTAAATAAATTGCAAAGTTATGTCTATTTCCACTCCCCCTGTATCATGTGACAGCCATCAGCCAATCACAAATGCATATACGTATATGCTGTGAATTCTTGCACATGCTCAGTAGGAGTTGGTGACTCAAAAAGTGTAAATATAAAAAGACTGTGCACATTTTGTTAATTGAAGTAAATTGGAAAGTTGTTTAAAATTGCTGCTCTATCTGAATCATGAAGTTTTTAATTTTGACTTGAGTGTCCCTTTAAGCACATAACTATATGAAAACAGCAGTGCGATAATAAAATCCTCTAACACAATAGAGCATTTTCTTTTTGCATTTTTATGTCCCTTTTTAAATGTGTGACACGGTGTCCTGTGTTTATTCTTCTCACCGTCTCCCATTGTGACGATAGATTTCCATAGTTAAGTCATATTTGCCAAACAAAACAGAGGCAATTCCATTAAATTCCTAAAACTGTTATCTTGCTTTCTTGGTGGAATTGTCTCACAATACTGAAGCATCTGCAGCCAACTTCACATTCCAGTATTCTTATCAGGTGAAACAGCACCAGAAGCTGTTCTTCTGCTAGCACCGAGATTTCTTATAATTATGTCTCATGTTTTGCCAAATGAAACAGCAATTTGTTTCCGCTGTAATCTGGGATTGATCTTTTCTGTTTTTGAAAGTAGAATACAATATTGGTCACCTGTGACCTGCTCAGGTCTGTGATGGGCGTAGTAACCAGAGATATTTCCTAAAACAAGTTGATTTGTTCTGTGCATTTTCATTTGTATCTGATACGTAATGCACTGCCAGTGTTTGAGTACTTTGCAGTTTTCTTTATTTTATCGAACTCAAATTAATAAGGATATCTTCTTTTTCTTCAGTTATTTTTATGACATGTTCGATCTGAGTGTAGATTTTTAGCTACATTTTATGAAATTTAAAAAGGCCCTTGGCAAACTGTATGCAGCTCTCAGGGTTTTCTCTTGCTTGCCCTTATATTCTTCTATGAAACAAAAAATGAAACCTTTCCCAAAAAGCACACAGCTAAATCACATTACAGTTGTCAGTCTGTGTCACTGTCTATAATGATCTTGTGGTGGTTCCTTTTGGAGTTGTGGAAGGGGAGGAGGGAGGCTAAAGGGCGGCCCACCATGGAGTAGGGAGTGAGGGGCAGGACCCTACACTAAGGAAATATGATTTGGCAGCAGAGAGGGAAGGGTGGGTCCCTAAACTACAAAAAAGAGCTATACAGGAAGAGGCAGGTGGGTTCCTACACTATAGAAGAAAAAAAAAAACTACATACTGGCGGACTAGTGACCAGTTGGGGGGCTGTTTAAGAGGGAATGGGTGGTGGGAGGTGTCAGGGGGGTAATCCCTACAGTACAGCAAATATTACCTTTAACAGCTAACTGATTAACCCCTTCACTGCTGGGAGTTTTAGAAGTGAGGTGAGCAGCTGCAGTTTAGCAGCCTTCTAATTACCAAAGACCATTGGCAAAGCCATGCATGTCTGCCATGTCTGAATAAAAGCGATCCAAGAGAAGCTTTTACAACCATTTGTCTTAAAGGGACAGTCTAGTCAAAATGAAACTTTCATGATTTATATAGGGCATGCAATTTTAAACAACTTTCCAATTTACTTTTATTATCAAATGTTCTTTGTTCTCTTGGTATTCTTTGTTGAAAGCTAAATCTAGGTAGGCTTATATGCTAATTTCTAAGCCCTTAAAGGCTGCTTCTTATCGCAGGGCATTTTGACAGTTGTGCACAGCTCGAGGGCATTAGTTCATGTGTGCCATATAGATAACATTGTGCTTACGCATGTGGAGTTAGCTAGGAGTCAGCACTAATTGCAAGTCTGTCAAAAGAACTAAAATAAGGGGGTAGTCTGCGGAATCTGTTGGCGCTCTACAAATAACCGATAATAATAAAAGAAGTTTAGATACAAGGTAATCACAGAGGTAAAAAGTATATTAATATAAAAGTGTTGGTTATGCAAAACTGGGGAATGGGTAATAAAGGGATTTATCTATCATTATAAAAAAAAAAAAATCTGGAGTAGACTGTCCCTTTAAGACTGCAGAAGCTGTGTGTAAATAATTTCAGTGAGAACACACACGTTTTTGAAAAAGTTAACTTTTTATCTGATCACATTTGGCAGTCAAATGGTGGCATGAAATACCCAGTAGCAAAGGGGGTTAAGAGGAGATAACAAGAAAATGTGTCATTAACACCTGCTAAATTGTTTGTTCTTATAACGACTTGCTAAGCTTTTAACTGGATTGTGATCTAGACTTCAGTGTGTATTTTTCATTCTCATTTTACAAACACACATTGAGGGCCTATACATTTTTCCTTTGGGTCCAATAGAAGATTTAAATAGAGAGCACCCTCTTGTGGTCTCTGGTTATATTTGCAAATATGCTGCATATTACTAATATAGAAGACTGGAACAAACAAACACACTGTTATGCAGATCTACATAAACACACATCTACATAAAAACACACACACACATGCACAACTATATAAAAAAAACACACATGCACATCTATATAAAAACACACACACACACATCTACATAAAAACACACATGCACATCTATATAAAAAACACACACACACATGCACATCTATATAAAAAACACACACACACATGCACATCTATAAAAAACACACACACACATGCACATCTATATAAAACACACACACACATGCACATCTATATAAAAAACACACACACATGCACATCTACATAAAAACACACATGCACATCTATATAAAAACACACACATGCACATCTACATAAACACACATATATAAGCACACACACAGACTCACAAACAAACACACTGTTATGCAGATGTACATAAGCACAGACACATGCATAAAAACACACATACACACCTTCATAAACACGCACACATGCACATCTACATAAACACACATGCACATCTACATAAACACACACATGCACATCTACATAAACACACACATGCACATCTACATAAACACACACACACACATCTACATAAAAACATACACACACATCTACATAAAAACATACACACACACACACACATGCACATCTACATAAAAACATACACACACACATGTACATCTACATAAAAACATACACACACACATGCACATCTACATAAAAACATACACACATACATGCACATCTACATAAACACACATATATAAGCACACACACAGACTCACAAACACACTGTTATGCAGATCTACATAAACACACACACATGCATAAAAACACACATACACACCTTCATAAACACCCACACATGCACATCTACATAAACACACACACACACATGCACATCTACATAAACACACACACACACATGCACATCTACATAAACACACACACACATGCACATCTACATAAACACACACACACACATGCACATCTACATAAACACACACACATGCACATCTACATAAACACACACATGCACACCTACTTAAACACACACAACTACATAAACACACACACACACATGCACATCTACATAAACACACACACACCTACATAAAAACACACATAGACTCCTTCATAAACACTAGGGATGGGCGAATGACTTTATATTAAAATTCAAATGTTAGAACAAATGTTATTGTAGAAATTCAGTTTACATAATCGAGTGTTAAGAACGAATATTCTTAGAAATTCTATAATCTGTTATTTACAGTTTTTGATTGTCACTTTAAATTTAACTAATACAGTACTATTCAGAAGTTCAATAGTTCATGTGGTAGGGAATTTAGTAAATTGATACATAATAGATACAAATATATCAATTTGAATGTTTCTATTTCAAATATTGCATAATTTGAATATTACATTTAAAGAGAGCATTAGAAATACTATTACATTAAACAAATGTTAGAATGTTGAACATTATCCCTAATAAACACACACACGCACATGCACACCTTCATAAACACCCACACATGCGCATCTACATAAACACACACACACACACCTGGATAGCAATACAGACACACATGCACATCTACATAACCACACATGCACAAAAACACACACAAATACACATACATGCACATTTAATGATTTACATTAACATACAAACACATACATATATAAACACACAAACACAGACATACATGCACATTGACATAAACACACACACATGCATGCACATCTACATAAATACGCACACAAACACACACACATGCACATCTACATAACCACACAAACGCACACACACATTCACGGCTACATAAACACACCTGCATAAACACATACATACAAGCACATCTACATAAACAATCACACATTTACATAAACACACAGGCACACAAATGCACACCTGTATAAATACACAAATGCACACACATACAAGCATACCTGCATAAACACACACAAACACATACATACAGATCTACATAAACACACAGGCACGCAACTGCACACCAGTATTAATGCACAAATGCACACACACACACAATCACACCTGCATAAACACACACACATCTACATAAACACACTCACACACATGCACATTTACACAAACGCACACCTGTATAAATACACAAATGCACACATACACACACACACAATCACACCTGCATAAACACACACACACAAGCAGATCTACACAAACACATATACATGCACACCTACATAAACACACACACAATCATAAATACCCAAACAGAAATGTGCAAACACATACATACCAAAGAACTTTAAAGGGACATAAGTTGGGATAGAGACAAAATATAATATGTACTTTAATTATTTTACCTGAAAATTTATACTGCAGTGCCTCGCCATTAACCCTTTCTTTTAAGTTTCTGAGTTGTTCAGCTCTAACTCCCCCACACATTTCCTTTTATGGCTGTATCTTTATCCACCTTTGCTTTAGTAGAATGCAAGACTTTAACACTCATTATCTGCTGGAGCATGCCTAGAAGCAAATAAGCTCATGTGAACTCAGTTGAAATACAATTCCTGTGTTTCTGATGCTAAACACTGATAAGGGGGGTGGATCAGTCTAATCCAGACAGCATGGCTAGATATCTAATTTTGCTTATTTTTGAAAATTATTTTAAAATATTTGCCAGCAATTTTTTTAAGCAGACTATTTTTACATAATTGGCCCCTTTAGGATATGCACAAATCTCAACATGTTTTATGGCACTTTAACTATATGAGCCATATAAACAAATGCTAAAGCAATGTGACCTCTGAGTCTGTAGGACTAGGACATTTCAACATGAACTCTTGACAAATAAACTTTTAGTGGGATTTGAACCTATCACCATCATTATTGGCATCATATACTCTTGAAATTTTATTTCAGAGTTTTCTATTTAATGACAAAATGATATAGAGAATTAAACCTGAGATAGGGGCAGTCTGCAGTGGCTTAGATACTAAGTAATCACAGAGGTAAAAACTAGATTAAAAAATATATATATAATCATGTTGATTATACAAAGCTGGGGAATGGGAACTAAAGGGATTATCTATATTTTTAAACAATAAACAATTTCAAGTAGACTGTCCTTTTAAGTCTGTTTGTTTGGTCTAGATAATACAGGCGCAAACCCTGAATGTATGTAAAAATCTCTTTAAATTAATATTTTAATTGTAACACTTAAAGGGATACTAAACCCATTTTTTTTTCTTTAATTAATCTGATAGAGCATGCAATTTAAGCAACTTTCTAATTTACTCTTATTATACATTTTTCTTCGTTCTCTTGGTATCTTTATATATAAAAAGCAGGAACGTAAAAAGCTTAGGAGCCGGCCCATGTTTGGTTTAGAACCTGGGTTACGCTTGCTTATTTATTGGTGGCTAAATGTGACCAACAATCAGCAAGCGCTATCCAGGCTGCTGAACCCTTAAGTATTACAATTAAAATAATAATTCAAAGAGGTGTTTACATACTTTCAGGGTTTGCGTCTGTATTATCCAGACCAAACAGACTTAAAGGGACAGTCCACTTGAAATATTTTGTTTAAAAAGATAGATAATCCCTTTATTACCTATTCCCCAGTTTTGCATAACCAACACGGTTATATTAATATACTTTTTACCTCTCTGATTAGTTTGTAGCTAAGCCTCTACAGACTGCCCTTTATCTCAGGTTTAATTCTGTCATTTTGTCATGAAATAGAAAACTCCAAAATAAAATTTGAATAGAGCATAGGAGTAAATTAGAAAGTTTCTTAAAATTGCATGCTCTATCTGAATCATTAAAGAATTTTTTTTTTTGGCTTAGTATCCCTTTAAATCAAATTAAACTTATTTCAGATTAGTGCAAAATTGTCATGATATCTAAATCAAACTTTTGCTCTTTTGCCATAACTGTTTAAATTCATTTTGCACAAGAAAAGTTCAGTTTTTCCCACATGTATCTTCATAGCTAGTCTTTGAGGTTTATATCACCAGATCTAAGGAGCTAACTTTGCTGCTAGTAACATAATGCAAATCATTATAATCATAAATGTTAATACCTTGATAAATACTGTACTAAACTTCTGTCAAATTTTTACATTTAAGAGTTACAAGCACACCTCTTATGCTGGAAGTTTCTCTTTTTTATTTAAATTCTTGTTGTTCTGGTCGGTAATATTACTTCTTTTATGATTAATATGAAGAAAAGACTTAGGAAGAGAGAAAAAGAAAACATAAATCATTTAGTTAATACATACAATGCTTATCTCTTAAATTCTTCCAATGAAAATTGGGTTAAATATCTCAATCCTAAGAAAGAACAAGACACTTTACTTCTTAATTCTACAACATTGACTGAGTTAAAAGTCCAGGCTAAATACTATAGATACGGAAATAAGACGGGTAAACTCTTGGCTAGAATAATTACAAATTCCTCTAGTTCCCAAGGTATTGAAGCGATTCAATTAAACGGCAATATTCATAAAGATCCAAAAAAGATTTTATCATCTTTTTCTTCTTATTCTGATTTATATTCATATAAAGAATCCAACCTAGACTACAAAGCAAAATTCTGGGATAGTATCTCAGGCCCGATTTGCCCAGAACACTTGCTACCCTTGATTAATGCTCCTATTTCTGACAAAGAAATTTCGGATAGTATAGATTATTTATCCTTACATAAAACACCGGGTCCAGATTTACTTCCTAACGAATTTTATAAAATGTTGAAACTTAATATTCCATACCTAAAAAAACGTTTTAATCATTACTTCGTAAACAAATCACCATGTTCGGATACCTTCTCTGCATCCTGGACTACTTTTATTTTAAAGAAAGGTAAGGATCCTCTTGAAATAGGTTCCTATAGGCCGATAGCTCTATTAAACTATGACTACAAAATCTTAACTACTATTTTTGCCAACAAACTTCAGAGCCCTTTAAATCAAATAATACATTCTGATCAGGTTGGTTTTCTTAAAGGCAGAAATCCTTCTGCTAAGATTAGAGAATTATTTCTTACAATAGATTATTGTTCATCAAAGGAAGCTGTATCTACTGCATTATTTAGAACATATGAGGATATGGCTGTTCTTTCATTGGATGCGGAGAAGGCTTTCGACTAGGTGCATCACGACCATATATTTTTCTCTCTGGAAAGATTTGGTTTGTACTGGCTTTTTTTGCACTTTGTGAAGAATATTTATAACACTTCCAAAACAGCTTTGTTAATCAATGGTCAATTGACAGAGAACATTACTCTAAAACAAGGGACTAGGCCAGTGGTTCTCAACCTAAGTGACCTCAAGGCCCGGTAAGTTTTAGCCGGACCGGTCCAGGGCCCGGTAAGCATCGGGAGTGGGTTGCAGTAGGTTTGGAAGAAATATATATATATATATATATATACATACAGTCTCTTTCTCTCCTCCCCTCTCTCTTTCTCTCTCTCTCCTCCCCTCTCTTTCGTTCTCTCTCTCTCCTCCCCTCTCTCTTTCTCTCTCTCTCTCCCTCTCTCCTCCCCTCTCTCTCTTTTTCTCTCTCTCCTCCCCTCTCTCTTTCTTTCTTTCTTTCTTTCTTTCTTTCTTTCTCTCTCTCTCTCTCTCTCTCTCTCTCTATCTCCTCTCTCTCTCTCCCCTCCCTCTCTTTCTCTCTCTCTCTCCTCCCTCACCCACTGACACCAATGAATTATAAAATTAACCCACTATAAACCATTTATATATATTATATATGGATCCCACACCACTGAATTATCATATAATTATAATATATATATATATTACAGTGGGTTAATTATATGATAATTTATTGGTGTCAGTGGGATCCATATATATATATATATATATACACACACACAGTTTACAAATACACATTGGTGTCCAGTGGCCGCCCTAAATATATACATTGGTGTCAGTGGCCGTAATTATGTCATTGGTGTCAGTGGGCTTACTTACCTGTGAGCCGATACTTCACGCTCTGCATGACGCCCGCCGCTTCTACCCGGTCACAGTGCGCCCGCCCGCCGCTACATGCTCACAGTGCGCAAACTGACATGCGCAGTGGCACTCTGACAGGCCCGTCCAAAATTTAGGAGATGTGTAAAGGCGGGCCTGTCAGAGCGAGTGTCTGGAGGCAATGTTGGGTCGCGGCCCACCAGCAGGGCCTTCGCGGCCCGGTAGTGGGCCGCGGCCCGGCTGTTGAGAAACACTGGACTAGGCAGCGCTGTCCGCTTTCCCCTCTTTTATTTATCATAGCTATAGTTTTTTTTAGCTATCTCTATCCGTCAAAGAATTGAAGGTATTAAAATTTGTAAAAGAGAAATTATGGTTGCCCGCTACGCTGATGATCTCTTAATCTATATTTCTAATCTTTCGAGAAATATCCAGCAATTTTTACAAGAGATTAAAATATTTAGCGCGTTCTCTGGCTATAAAGTAAATACAACAAAATCCAAAATGTTCTGGCTCAAGGAACAGCATCCCTCTATAGTATCTATACCATTTAAAGTGGCAACACATTAATTTACATATCTATTAATAATTCAAGAAATCCTTCTAATTGGTATACCTTAAAGATTACAAAGATACTCTCTAAGGTCAAGGAAGATCTGCACCATTGGCATAATTTGCCGCTAAACATTTTGGGAAGGGTTGCCATGTTTAAAATTATCTCTTTTCCCAAGATTCTTTATGTAATCCAAAATATTCATATAATTCTCAAAAAAAAAGATCTCCGCAATTTTTACTCTTCTTTATCGCATTTTATATGGCAAGGGAAAACACCTAGAATTGCCCTGAAAAGATTATTTCTGGGAAAAGAACATGGTGGTTTGGCACTTCTTGATTTCGAATTATATAGCTTAATCTCTTTGGCGAGATTTGTTGTAGGTTGGCTTGGGAATTCAAACTATTTCTCTCAAATAGAACTTGAAGAGAATATTTTATACCCATATTCACCTATAGCCATCCTTCATTGTAATCATAAAACTATCCCTAGATCAGCTAAAAACCTAAGCTCAGTATATAATCTACTCTTAGCCTGGCAGAAGATATGTACAAAAATGTGTTTTACATATGCAATTTCTAATCATCAGATTACCCCTGGAATTTAATTTAAAAGTGTTTAAAAAATGGACCCGTTTAGGGCTCTTTAAATTAGCACAATTTGTAGATTTCAATTTAAAAATAGTCAAATCTTTCTCTAACCTGAAGGAAAAATATCTTTTAGATAATAAGGACTTTTTTGCCTATCTTCAGATAAGACATTATATCCTTAATATCACTACCATACAGGGGTGGAACTGGACCTGGGTAAAACTCGATTCCTGGATTAAACTAGTCCAGAATGGTCTTTCTTCTATCTCTCCCTGGTACAGAACTTTATTGGGACTCAGAGTAGATGAAAATTTAATTTATATTTTCAACAAATGGCATCCTCTATCATTAATATGAGAGTTTACAAGTAGATGCGTGAAACTACATTATCGGCATCCTGGAGAGAATCACTTCTCAAACTCTTATACATGACTTATTACTCTCTGTATAAGGGACATACATGGTTTAATCTAGATTTTAACAAATGCCCTAAATGTCAACTACTAGGAGATGTCCTAATGCATATGCTGTGGGAATGCCCTATGATAAAACAACTCTGGCTAAAGGTAGAATACTGGATTAATACGGTTTTAAAGATATCCCCTTTTACTTTTTCCAAGTATAATATAGTCCTTCTCTCCCCCTATAATATAGATTTGCCCAATAATAAGCTCATTAACTCTTTTATTTTGTGCAAAAGAAGACTCATCTTCCACAAGAAATAATGATTTTTATTAAAAAGCCATGTATTATCGAGCAGAGAGACACAGATACCAATTTAGAACCCCGCCTGGTCTTTTTTTAGAAAATGGTCAATTTTCATTAAATCACTTTCTAAGGAAAAACAAGATATTATTATATTCCCATTTAGAAACACAGACTTAGTCCTACTTGGAATATGGCAGGTTCAATACGTTGGATGACAAAGGGAGAGAGAGGGGGAACTACTATTATTATTAGTATTAATTTTTTTTTAATTTATTTATTTTGTCTTTTTGGGGTAGGGTTTAAAAAGAGAAAACTCAGAGAGTAGAACTATCAGTCTTATTTCAACACAGATATTGGGATATTTCGAATCATATGTATTTACAGTTTTATATGTTTGATAATAATAGTCTGTGTTTTTTTTCTTTTTGTATCCTGTCGCTTGATAAATAGAAGAATTAAAAAAAAAATAGTTACAAGCATTTTAAAAATGGCATTTAACATAGTATTCTAGCTGCTAACACATCTTTGATATTTTACAGGAAGAAGGAAAAGCAAAAAGTCATCGTTATTGGCCAAAACTAGGATCCAGACACTCTGCTACCTATGGAAAATTTAAAGTGACAACAAACTTTCGTACAGATTCTGGTTGCTATGCAACAACAGGGTTAAAGGTCAAACATCTGTTATCTGATCAAGAAAGGACAGTGTGGCACTTACAGTTTATGGATTGGCCAAGCCATGGGTGCCCAGAAGAGGTCCAAGGATTTTTGTGTAAGATTTAGTAAGAACATAATGATTTTCCTCACCCATTAATGAAATCTACAGCTGCTGATTTTGTTTTTTTATAATTTAGCCTATTTAGAAGAGATCCAGTCTGTTCGTCGCCATGCCAACAGTATGATGGACACTAGCAACCTTTGTAATCCTCCAGTTGTAGTACATTGCAGTGCTGGGGTTGGGAGAACCGGAGTTGTTGTGCTGACAGAACTGATGATCCGTTGTTTAGAACATGACGAGGTTGGTTTATATTTGAATGAAATGTTATTTAAAGGAACAATAAAGTCAGAATTAGACTTTCATGATTCAGATAGAGCAACTTTCCAATTTGCTTCCATTTTCAAATTTGCTTAACCCCTTAAGGACCAAGGCCATTTTTCAATTTCTTTCCCTTAAAGACCAGGGCTATTTTTACATTTCTGCGGTGTTTGTGTTTAGCTATAATTTTCCTCTTACTCATTTACTGTACCCACACATATTATATACCGTTTTTCTCGCCACTAAATGGACTTTCTAAAGATACCATTATTTTCATCATATCTTATCATTTATTATTAAAAAAATTATAAAATATGAGGAAAAAATGGAAAAAAACACACTTTTTCTAACTTTGACCCCCAAAATCTGTTACACATCTACAACCACCAAAAAACACCCATGCTAAATAGTTTCTAAATTTTGTCCTGAGTTTAGAAATACCCAATGTTAACACGTTCTTTGCTTTTTTTGCAAGTTATAGGGCAATAAATACAAGTAGCACTTTGCTATTTCAAAGCCACTTTTTTTCAAAATGAGCGCTAGTTACATTGGAACCCTGATATCTGTCAGGAATACCTGAATATCCCTTAACATGTATATATTTTTTTTAGAAGACATTCCAAAGTATTGATCTAGGCCCATTTTGGTATATTTCATGCCACCATTTCACCGCCAATGCGATCAAATAAAAAAAATTGTTCAATTTTTCACAAATTTTTTCACAAACTTTAGGTTTCTCACAGAAATTATTTACAAACAACTTGTGCAATTATGGCATAAATGGTTGTAAATGCTTCTCTGGGATCCCCTTTGTTCAGAAATAGCAGACTTATATGGCTTTGGTGTTGCTTTTTGGTAATTAGAAGGCTGCTAAATGCCACTGCGCACCACATGTGTTTTATGCCCAGCAGTGAAGGGGTTAATTAGGGAGCATGTAGGGAGCTTGTAGAGTTAATTTTAGCTTTAGTGTAGTGTAGTAGACAACCCAAAGTATTGATCTAGACCCATTTTGGTATATTTAATGCCACCATTTCACCGCCAAATGCGATCAAATTTTAAAAAACGTAAATTTTTTCGCAATTTTAGGTTTCTCACTGAAATTATTTACAAACAGCTTGTGCAATTATGGCACAAATGGTTGTTAATGCTTCTCTGGGATCCCCTTTGTTCAGAAATAGCAGACATATATGGTTTTGGCGATGCTTTTTAGTAATTAGAAGGCTGCTAAATGCCGCTGCACATCACACGTGTATTATGTCTAGCAGTGAAGGGGTTAATTAGGGATCTTGTAGGGAACTTGCAGGGTTAATGTTAGCTTTAGTGTAGAGATCAGCCTCCCACCTAACACAGCAGACCCCCTGATCCCTCCCAAACAGCTCTCTTCCCTCCCCCACCCCACAATTGTCCCCGCCATCTTAAGTACTGGCAGAAAGTCTGCCAGTACTAAAATAAAAGGTATCTTTTTTTTTAAATTATTTTTTTTTTAGCATATTTACATATGCTGCTGTGTAGAATACCCCTTAGCCCCAAACCTCCCTGATCCCCCCCAAACAGCTCTCTAACCCTCCCCTTCTACATTATTGGGAGCCATCTTGGGTACTGGCAGCTGTCTGCCAGTACCCAGTTTACAAAAAAATATATATATTTTTATTTTTTTCCCCACTTTTCTGTAGTGTAGCTTCCCCCCTCCAAAGAATAAAACCCCCACCCCCTCCCAGATCACTTCGATTGTTTAAAATAAATTTTTATTCCCCCTCTCTGCCTCTATATTTTAACAAACTGTTCCATAGTGTAATGGTTCCCACCCGCTCCCTCCCCGTGCACGCGCCCGCCCGCCTCCCTGCGTGCACGCGCGCGCGTCCGTGCGCGCCCCCAGCGAGCCCGCCCACGATCCCGCCCACCGCTGCATTACGACATGCACCGATGGCCGCCCACCCGCCTCCCACGTCGGCTCCCACCCACCAACGATTGCGGGCCATCGATGTCCGGTGCAGAGAGGGCCACAGAGTGGCTCTCTCTGCATCGGATGGGGTAAAATGTTATTGCAGTGATGCCTCGATATCGAGGCATCACTGCAATAACCGGAAAACGGCTGGAAGCGATCAGGATCGCTTCCAGCCGCTTTCAACCCCAACGTCGTACAGGGTACGTCGCTGGTCTTTAAAGACCAGGTTGTGTGCGACGTACCCTGTACGACGCGTGTCGTTAAGGGGTTAATTTTCTTGCTATCCTTTGTTGGAGAGTAAACCTAGGTAGGATCAGGAGCAGCAATGCATGACTAGCTGAACACATTAGGTGAGCCAATGAGGAGGCACATATGTGCAGTCACCACTTACCAGCTAGCTTCCAGCATTGCTTTTCTGCTTCTGAGCCTATCAAGGTTTTTCTTTTCAACAAAGGATATCAAGAAAATAAGGCAAATTTGAAGATTTAAGTAAATTGGAAAGTTAATTCAAAACTGCTCTTTACTGCACAGTGATTGCTTAGATCAGTGCACAAGCTAATTTATCTGGCCTCTGATTGGCCTCAGCCAAGGAAATCAAGTAAACATGCTTAAAGGGACATGAAACACAAAATTCTTCTTTTGTGATTCACGCAGAGAATGCAACTTTATACAACTTTCAAATGTACCTCTATCATGTTTGCTTCATTCTCTTGGTATCCTTTATTGAAGTAGCAGCAATGAACTACAGGGAGCTAGCTGAACACATCTGTAAGCCAATCACAGGAGGCATATATGTGCAGCCACCACTCAGCAGCTAGCTCCTGAGCCTACCTAGGTATGCTTTTCAACAAAGGATACCAAGTAAATAAAGCAAATGATATAATAGAAGTAAATTGGAAAGTTTTTTAAATTTGTATGCTCTATCTGTATTCTGAAATATGTTTTGAGGGTTTCATGTTCCTTTAATAGTTTTTATTTTGAAGGATGGATTCATGGAATAGTTTGGATATGAAGAACTCTGCAAAGTGTGTTCACAAATGTTTTAAAATATTTTTATACATTTATTTTGTTTGCCAATCTTTTGCTCTGTTTTTGTTCTGTTTTAACTGTTGATGCCTACTATGCATATAAAAAATGAATGTTAGTGTTTCATTTTAGGGTGTAAAGCACAATAAGTCTATTAACTCATTGGACACTTGGTAGCTATGACCTTGATACTGTCATTTCTAATAATCACAATAAGGGTAATGAAAAGTTACAGCATTTTAAAAAGAAAACACTACCATCCCATATTGAGAAATATAGTTCCCTATATATGAAGATCCATTCTCATCTGCCAGTTTGCCAGTCTGTTTCAGGATAATAAAAACTATAAAGCAGCTGGTATTTTAAAATGACAAACAAACTAAACAAAAGAAAAAAAATAGCAAACTTCTTAACATGACAAACATATTATCGGTGTACAGAGCTTGCCCCATAAACCAAAGAAGACATAATACTTAGAACTTTATATCTCTATCTTAACTTAAAGGGACATCAAACACCTTGAGATTTTTTTTTATATACAAATAGTGGTAAAGCCCGTGTACAGTATATATATATATATATATATATATATATATATATATATATATATATATATATATATATATATATATATATATATGTTTGTGTATATATATATATATATATATATATGTATACTGTATATGTATGTGTGTGTATATATATATATATATATATATATACATACGTATACAGTATATGTATACTGTATATGTATGTATGTGTGAATATATATATATATATATATATATATATATATATAAAATCAGCCTAGCATCAAAAATGTCATGTCATAGACCATTGTTTCTCAATCGCGGTCAAGTACCCCCAACAGGCCAGGTTTTCATTATAGCTGAACCAGTGCACATGTGAAATAATCAGCTAATGGGTAAGAGCAGGTTAGTAACCATGGTGTTATTGATCAGCTGATTACTTTACCTGTGCACTGATTCCGCTATAATAAAAACCTGGCCTGTTGGGGGTTCTTGAGGACCGCAGTTGAGAAACGCTTACATAAAATTGGTGGAGTAAAAAACCCCACAAACAGCAGATGTAAACTGCATATTTCACAGTACCTCGGTTGTCTTTATAGTTGTTCAGCTAGTACCCAATATCATTCATACACGTAAGAATTGTGTTTACATTTTATAGAATTGTGTAGTTCTAGCTTGTGTTGTGAGTGTTAGGTTGGGTTTCATTATCTAATTTTAACTGAAGTTAGCGTATTAGGGATATTTAGAACTGACCTTTTAAACAAGGTACCCAGCCCATCATATTAACTTAGCCTTTCTCTTCGTTTGTAGAAAATTGAAATTCCAATAATGTTGAAAAGACTTCGGGAACAAAGGATGTTCATGATTCAGACTATCGCACAGTACAAATTTGTCTACCAAGTTCTTATTCAGTTTCTGGAAAGATCCAGACTGATTTGATATGTTTTTGTGTTCTGTGTCTAACCTGTTTTTTGTTTCTAAAATGGTGTGTGAAGTATTTGGTTAGGGAGTCTTTAAATGTAATTAATTTATTTTTGCGAAGTATTTTAATATTTTAATGAATTTTATAAATTAAGGAGCTAAAAGAAATGTTTAATAAATATGAACAAAAAAGTTGTAGATTTATATTATATAATTACAAAGACATTGTCACCACGATATTTTATATTAAGAGACAATTGCAGGTGACATAACTTTACCAATATATGCAAATTAACTTTAGAGCGTTTCAGATTTCAAACACAAGTTCATAGTTCTGCTTGTGAAGTATCCACACAAGTTATATGTATATTTGTATCATACTCTTGCACTTTTTTTTTAACTTTTTTTTATGTTGAATACCTTTGTATATTAATAGGTCCATTTTGTTACTGCTTTGTTAATGCTTTTTTTTATTATTAAGTTTGTAATAAAGTTAAACAAAACCACTTTGTAAGACTGTATTATTTTATTATTTCTCATGTTTGTTATAAGTTTTGTAAAAAAAAATAAAAAATCATTATATGGTATTGTATATAAAAAAACTGTATGTATGGATATTTACTGTATTTAAGGTTACCCAGAAATGATTTTGGCTGGAAAGAATTACAATTGCTGCACATCCACTTAATCATCTAGCAACAGTTAAAATCAGATTCGGTGACATTTTACACAAATCTGAGAACACTAAGGGAAAGAAAATGTCATAGACTATCACATTTTTTTACATACAAAGCAAAATCCCTTTAAACTCTAGGCTTCCATTTAAAGGCTTCCAAAATGTGATTTATTTTTATTTTTATGTAGACGTTTCGAGTGCAGCATAATAAAAACAAAGAATTGGTATGCGACTCGTGGTTGAGACAGAACATTTAATTTTAACATACTTTTCGATGTATTCTATTCTAAATAGTACTTCATTATTTTGGCATTCTTTGTTCTGAGCATAGTAATGATCAGTAATATGCTGCTGGGAGCTAGCTGGTGATTATTGGCTACACACATACGTCATTTGTCAAGGGCTTCCCAGATGTGATCAGTTAGGTCCTAGTAGTGCACTTCCTATCTAAAGCTAGCTTTAACTACGTGTTCAAATGGACATTAAACACTGAATACATTTTTAAACAACTCTCCTTCAGATTCTAAAATTACTTCTCCATGATTAGAGGGAGGTACATGAAATGTATTTAGTGTTTAATGTCCCTTTAACCCCTTTTTGGGAGTAAAAGGACACGAAACCCAATTTTTTTCTTTCATGATTCACATAGAACATGCAGGGCTAGATTACGAGTGGATTGCTAACAGTTACGCGCAAGCGAAAAGGAGTTTATTACAGGTGTTTGCGCATTTTTTGTTTGTTTTACAAGTTGAAAGTAAATGCGATTACAGCAATTGAAGTTAACTCGTCATGGGTTTAGTGTGACCTCTGAACTCTGGTTAACTGTTTTGATAAACAAAAAAAATGTCACAAAACAAATATATTGTTCTGCACATAGAAAAATATGTTCTATGTATTTATAAATAGATATTCCTATATATATCTGTATATATCTATACATACTTATATACAGTATATATATATATATATATATATATATATACACACATACATATACATAGTGTATGTATATATATATATATATATATATATATATATATATATAATATATTGTATCAAAATACAATCAGATATATGTAGAAATATGTCATATAATCATATTCTGCTATGTGAAGAACATTAGAATGTGAAATATTCATATTTTCATGTAGGGTTAGTGCACACGAGAGAAAATGCGCTTGATTGGGGGGGGGGGGTTCTCCCCTTTTTTTGCTCCATTGACTTCTATGGGGGAATAGGTTATCACATGCGCAATATTGTAAGTTCGGATTATTACGCTCGTCGGGTTAGCGCATGCGAAAACAGGGAGCGTTAAGTAACTCTCCACTGGTAATCTGGGTCACAATTTTTAAACAACTTCTCAATTTACTTCTATCAAATGTTCTTCATTCTCTTAGTATACTTTGTTGAAGAAACATCAATACACTACTAGGAGCTAGCTGACCCCATCAGGTGATTCAATGAGACATATATATGAAACCACCAATTAGCAACTAGATCCCAGTAGTGCATTACTGCTCCTGAGCCTAACAAGGTATGTTTTTCAACAAAGGATAACAAGAGAATAACACCATTTAAATAACATAAAATCAAATAGAAAGTTGTTTAAAATTGTGTACTGTATCTGAATCATGAAAGAAAATGTTTAGGCTTCATATCCCTAAGCACATAGTTATATGCAATAGTGCAATAATAAAACATTAACACAGAGCTTTTTCTTTTCTCTTTTCTTATCTCCGTTTAATTATTGAATTCATTCTCACAAAGCTTTCTACTATTTTCCAAATGCATCTGTATGCAAATGAACACTTATAACAAAACAGTATCATTTTAGCTTCCATGTGGTTTAATCAAAGAAGCTACACTATGTAAGTTTTCATTTCTTTACTTTGTGCATATAGTCACGCTCAGAAAGAAAAGCTTTATGCTCGATTTCCCTGCGTAACCGATTTCTTTTCCCGGTTGTATCTGATCTGTTCAATAGTATGAATTGGTTTGTAACACCTATCATTATTAAATGTTGTATTATATTGTTTTTGTTACTATAACTTTTTTTTTTGTTACAATTAATATAAGCTAGGTGTAAAAAGAGCTGCTGCCATGTGTATAATGGAAAATATAATATTCAATAAAAAATATTGTTCTTATTTTATTCTTTCCTCTCTCTGTTTTTTTCTTTTTTTTTTCTAGATGCTGCACAGTGGTTGTTTAATATGTGCAGAAGAACATATGTTGGCCAAATAAAAAGGAAATTAAAAAATGTAAAACATTTATTTTGCATGCAGATCTTTTGCAATGCAATGAGTAATTCCAAATGCATACATTAAAAAAAAAAAAAAAAAAAAAGATATACCTTAAAAATTTTGCAGAAAGAACAAATGATTCAAACACAGGTGTCTGGGGATACCTAGTTATCATTAACTCTTCTCTTGTTTGTAGAGGCAACTCAAGCTATTTATGTGAGAGATTTCTAAAAACCCTATGCAGTTGTGTGGATATATGCAGTATGTTTACATTGTAGTGTATCATAAAATGAGGCTGTGTGGGCTAAACATAATGTTAGTGATTACAGTTTTTACCTCTAAGCACTGTATTTTAATTTTAGATAAGCACATTCTGCATGTCACCGTTCTTATCTGGATACTAAGCTCATTGGTGCATGCACAGTGCTTATGAACCAATTCTGTTGATTTTTGATCATAACAAAGAATATTGCACACTATATATATATATATATATATATATATATATATATATATATACTGTATATATAATTACACTGAAAAGAACTATGGGTAATTTCTGCACTAAGATTTCAAATAATGGGGCTGTATTATTATTGTTACTTTATGGAGTCTAATCTTTAAACTGTTATTTCACCAACCCAGGCCTTGATCACAATCTGTTGGCCAGTAGTTGTTTTTTTTACGGCTGTTTTTTGGCAGAAAAAAAAAGTCAGTTTTCATTTTAAGGTGATCATAATCACCAGATTTTGAGGGGTTATTTGGAGGTCAGTAGAAGAAAGCCCTATCTTTAACTTTGAGCCACAAATTTCTGGTGATCACAATCTATTCTCTCAAAGGTTTTTAAGAGCATCTTTCACTTCTAGTTCCACACCTTAAGGCACATGATAAAGTTCTGAACTGACATTTTGGACATATTTTCTAGTAATTATATTATGTTGCACATGTGCAATACCCTCAGAGATGGTTATGACTCCATTTTAGATGTATAATTGTAGATCAAATCATTGCTATTGTATAGTCCAGGACAAAAATTAAACACATGTATATGTAATCACAAGATCTGCAGGAAAAGCAAGAAGATGCAAAATTACAATAGCAATTGCTCTGAAAATATATATTTTTCTAAATTCATACTAACATTTTTGTGATTTTATTACAAGACCAGAGACTCATATTTTGCTTTACTTTCAGTTTACTGCTCTCAGCTTTTAAAAGTATACAGTGTTAACATTAGTAAACATAAAACTAATGTAAGAACCTAGAATACAAAAGGACCAATAAGGACAAAGCCATGTTTGTAGAAGATATCAGCCAATCAGCATACTTATAATGTCCATAAACAGTCCAGAGTGCACCAATACCTCCTCTTTCTTTTTGCTGCTCTGAAAAGATAAGTACCTGGCATTGTCTCCCTAATAAAGTGATATTTTATGTTATTTATTATATTTTAATCATATATTTCGTTTCTCTATGAAAATTTCTCCTTTTATCTTATGTTTTATGCCTTTTATTTTTTCCAGCCGTTTATTTCTTTTATTTGTGGGAATTATATGTTCCCTCTTTTTGTCCCTCATGTCATGAGCCGTTTTTTTTCTACTACTTGCATAACCGCTTTTGTCTCGTCCAGTAATTTTTTTCTTTGAGACGTTTTTTCGAATCCTCTCTTTTGTGGTGCTGTGCGTCTTCCGAAATGCATTTCTCGACCCTTTTATTCCCGCCTCCTTCACTCGTAGCCTTGACGTCTTTTGGCAGTGCAGTGCAATTCCTTCCTCCAGGTGGTGTCTAAATGCTTTAGCTGTATTGCTTTAGATTCCGGTTTCTCTCAGGACTTAAACACTCCCTCAGTCCTTACATATTTTTTCAATCTGCAACATTGTAAGTTAATTTTTTCCCCTAACATTTCTGAAGTAATTTTTCATTTCTACCTCTGTGTGTCACTGTTTCTCTGTCTTCACAAGTATTGACAATGTTTATTCAGCTTTTCATATTGTTGTGCTGCATTATTAAAAAAAATACTTCCCAAATGTATTACATTTTAAACATATTTACTTTATTTTAATTTTGCCAATTTTTTCTGTGGTCTCAAGATGTCTCATGAGGTGAATAATTTAGCTAACGCTGACCGCTCATTACAAAATATTATGGCCTCTATGCAGTCCTTTATGAGGAAAATGGACAATAAAATGAATGGCTTTATTGCTAATTTTCAGTCAGAAACCCCTCAAATACACAAAAAACATACTTCTAAAACTAAACATCTTTCTTCCTCTCATATTGAGAAAGATGCTGATAGTCTGCTTCAGACAGACATTCCTCATAGCTTATTGCCATTAAGCACCTGTACTGTTAGGCGGAAGTTATCTGGTCCCTGAACTTCTGAGAATGTTGAGAGTCACAACTCGGAGGAAACTATTACTGATGCTAATTCTAAAAGAACTGGTCTAAAAAGACAAGCACCAAAATTTCTGCAAACTCTTTCTGAAAATATTTGCCCCTCTTCTGATGAGGAGGATTTTTCTGATTCAGAATAACGATTCAGAAATTGTTTTTCTTGACCCCCTTGGTAAACCCAGATTCAAGCCTGATGAGTTTAGGCACCCTAGATCCATGGAGTGGTTTCCCTCCTCAGGTGTTGCAGAATATATAGACTTTTATTTAAGGCACCCCTTATTGCAGGAGATCTGCAGTAAACTTCGTGCCGAATGTCCTCGTCCCTCCCTCTCAGGTAATTCCTCTGTCACTTCTGATATTGATCCCCAAATTTTAAAATTCCTGAATCTAGTATTAAAAAAGGATACAATAAATTACTTAAGTCTTGTCAAGACAAGCTTTTAGATATTTCTGTCCCCTTGTCAAAGATATTTGAAGTGGCTGAGGATTCCTCAATAGATCCTCAAATCATTGTAGAATATATACAAAGAGCCTTTGTTTTATTAGGCAAGCTTGACCCTAAATTGTCAGATTTCGCCAACAATGAGACATCTACACACCCTAATGGTCTTCTCTTTGGGGAAGTTTACCTTTAAAAACTCAGTGATTATACCAAAACATTTTCCAGTTTGTCCAAAACCAAAGTCACTGTAAGGAAGACTCTTTATCAGAATCCTTGTCCACTTTTTGATAGGACAGGAAAAAGAAGGGGTCGTTTTCCCGGTCACCAACCCTTCATCTCTAGACCCCAATTTTACCAACAACAGCAGCAGCAACAATTTGTCTCCCCATTCTTTCCCAGAAGAGCCCGCTTCTGGCCCAGAGGTACAAGATCAAGATGTCGCTATAGAACCCCTTTAGGTAATTTGACCTCCTACCTTTTCTCCTTTTTCCCTAAAAAAGAGGGTGGTCGACTGGCTCATTTTCTTTAAAATTGGGGTCTAATAACATCAGACCCCTGGATTCTTTAGACTGTTTCTGGAGTCCTTATATATTTCATTTCCATTTCCATCCAAATTGTTCGCCCTCATCCAATTTTATTTTCAAATTCCGATCTCCAAGCTATAGATTCAGAGATATCCTCCTTAATTTAAAAAAAGCTGTAGAGCCCATTCTTGTAGATAAGAACAGTTACATAAGCAATATTTTCTTTGTAAAAAAAGAAAAATGTCCAAATTTGACCAGACATCAATCTAAAAACTCTAAATCATTATGTAACCTATCAACATTTCAAGATGGAAGATATTCATCTTCTGAGGAACTCTCTTCTGGACAGGGATTGGCTTGTCCGATTGGACCTCAAGGATGCATACCTTACAGTTCCCATACATTTTTCCCACAGAAAATGTCTTCGTTTTTTTCTGGAACCAATCTCTTTGGCAATTCACTTGCCTCCCATTCAGCCTTTCATCCACCCCATGGGTATTCACGAAAATTTCTAAACCAGTCATAGCCTGGTTAAGATTCAGAGGGATCCTCCTAATAGTTTATCTGGACGACATTCTTATCATGAATTGGGTTCCTTCAACTCTTCTTCTTCACTTGAACATCACTTGTTCTCTACTGGAGAACTCGGGATTCATAATCAACAAAGAAAAATCTTCTATTCTCCCATCCCAAACCATTGTCTTCTTGGGATTTCAGATCAACACTCTAGATTCCACTTTAAGCCTTCCATTAGAGAAATTGAAAAACATCAAGAAGGAGATTTCCTCTCTTTTGAATAAAACCTGCTTTCCCCTTCACTTGTTAGCCCGTATAATTGGCCTCCTCTCCTCTTCCATTCAAGCCATCTTTCCTGCCCCTTGTCATTATCGGGCTCTTCAATGCCTTAAAATATCTCGCCTTCAAAAAGGCTTCTTTTACCAACATTGAATCTCCTTATCTCCAGAAGCCAAAGATGAACTAATCTGGTGGATCCAAAACATAGAGGCATGGAACGGCAAGGCAATCTTCGGTTCTGTTCCAGATTTCGTTATAGAATCGGACGCAAGCAATTCTGGTTGGGGAGCTTATTGTGGTTCCACAATAACAGGTTGCAAATGGACCCTTCTAGAATCCAACCTCCATATCAGCTGCAAAGAACTTTTGGCAGGTTCCTTCATAATTCAAAGTTTTCTCAAGTCCAATCTCCCCACTTCAGTTCTCCTTCGCATGGACAATCTGTTGGCAGTCTGTTATTTAAATCGTTTAGGAGACACAAAACCTTACAAAAAATTTAATTCATTTTTGCCTCGACAAGAATATTTCTATTTCAGCGGAATTCATTTGGGGATTATTCAATCAAGCTGCAGACTGGGGTTCTCACCATTTGAAAGACTCCAGCGATGGGAAATTGGACAGGAACATTTTCCTTCAGATTTCCTCTCTCAGGGGTCTTTTCATTCTAGACCTCTTTGCCTCTCGCTCCAATTTCCAGGTCACCCCCTTTTTCAGTTGGAGACTGGACACAGACGCCTCTGCTGTGAACGCCTTCCTTCAAGTGTGGCCCCCACAGGAGCTTTTTCTATGATTGCTCGGACTTTGGCTTATCTCCGCAGGAACCCAGTATCTCTTCTCCTAATCACCACCCCTGTGGCGTCTCAGCCTTGGTACCCTTCTCTTCTGGAACGCTCCTTCCTTCCTTCCTCCCCCACTTCTTACTTCCTTACCTCCCTCATCTCCTTCTGGATACCCTGGGATTCCCTTATCCTCTTCTGCTTTCCAAATCTCTAACTCTTGTAGCTTGGATGCTTTCAGGGGATCCTGGTCTCTCAATGGACTTTCGGACCGAGCTTTATCTTTATTACAGGAATCTTGGCTGGTGTGTCCAGAGGGACTTGGATCCCTTTTCAGCTCATTTGAATTTTATTTTAGATTATTTCTCTTTTATTTTTGACTTAGGTCTTGTCTTTATTAATAATACCCCTTTTGGGAAAATTCATCAGGTCTGCAGACTTCTCAAAGCAATTTGTATCCAAAAGCCTTCTTCTTCTAAATATTCTTTCTTTTGGGACGTAGATTTGGTTTTGTCTTTCCTTAGAAATTGGCCTTCTAACAATCTTCTTTCTCTCAAACAGCTGTCAGCTAAACTTGCCACTCTTCTCTGTCTTCTCTCTTTTCGCAGAGTTTCTGATGTACGTGCCATTGATAATAATTCTCAAATGTTTTCTACTTTTGGTGTCACGTTTATCCTTTCTAAAATAACTGAATGTCTTTCTCAATCTATTTTTACCCTTATTTCTCTCATCATCCTAAATTGTGTGTTGTCCTTTGTCTAAAAGAGTATTTGTCTTGCCAGGTGGGTAAAGTAGATTATGCTTCTTGCTGGTGTGGAAGAGTCCTTTACGGCTCACTCTGTTCGCGGAGCTTCTGCCTCTAAAGCCTTTTTAAAATCCTCTTCCCTCCAAGATATTTTAAATGCAGCAGACTGGTCTTCAGACCCTACCTTTTAAACAATTTTATTTTAAACCAATTAATTACCCTGCTTTTTCCTTAATTTCATGATCCATTTTTGCTTTAAACTAGCAAAATATGAGTCTCTGGTCTTGTAATAAAATTCCGATTATCCTAGCTTTAGTGTAGCTATAATCTAGATTTTATTAGAGATGAATATTTTCCCACCCTGCATTCTTCTGTCCCCTCCCAATATTTATAGTCTATTTGATTTGTTTATAAATATATTTTTATTCCCAGCATCTACTCCTCAAAACGTCTCCAACTGATTTGGATTTTTCTATCATTCCTCAATGTCTACATCATCACCTGAAGTCCTCCTTCAACCTAGATGGATTCCTAGAAGGATCCTTTCCTGCCTCAACATCAAGTTTCTTCATCCTGTAATCAAGAATAATTTTGATTTTATGTTATTGGTTGTTTCTGTTTCAATTGTTATGGTGTTGTAATCTATTCTTGCCTTCTTTAATGTCTTTATTGCCTCTTCGCATCAAACAAGAAAGAGGAGGTATTGGTGCACTGTGGACTGTTTATGGACATTATGAGTATGCTGATTGGCTGATATCATCTTCTACAAACATTATTGGTCCTTTTGTTTTCTATGTTCTTTCATTTGTTTTATGTTTACTAGTGTTAACACTGTATACTTTAAAAAGCTGTCAGAGCAGTAAACTGAAAGTAAAGCAAAATATTCGTCTGTGTCTTTAATAAAATCTAGATTATAGCTACACTAATGCTAGGATAATCAGAATTGTCAGTTACAGTGCTGTCATCTTTTAAATGGGATTGCACTCTACTATTGAATCTCCATGATTGGGATTTAACCCTTTGCCATTCTGTCATCTTTAAGGGGTTGATTCAAATCAACTGTAATGTTAACTTAACCCCTTGTATCATTTGGACATAGGAACTAAGTCACAAAGTACTTTGCCAAGCCTACCTACACCCAACGCAAAGGCGACTGTCGGGGGCCCTGCTGTCAGCTTAGACAGTGGGACCCGCAACCAGGGGCAGAAGGCATCTGCTTTCATATAGTAAGGAAACACTGATCGTGCTCCCTTAACATATGAAGCCAGATCGCTGAACGTTACAGAGAGGGAAAAAAAGCCCTAAACTGCATACTGGCAGACTCACCTTGGGTTCTCTATTTTAAAATATATTTATAGTTTTCATAGGTAAATAGAAAAAACAAAGACTCTATGGGGCCTATTTAACAATGGTCTGTCAGACCTGATCCGACAGTGCGGATCAGGTCCGACAGACCTCACTGACTGCGGAGAGCAATACGCTCTCCATATTCAGTATTGCACCAGCAGCTCTTGTGAGCTGCTGGTGCAACACTGCCCCCTGCAGGCTCACCAGAAACACAGGCCCTCAAGCTCCATCCGTAGCTTGATAAATGGGCCCCTATTTCTGTTTAAACTGAGTGAAAGCAAAAATGTTGAAAATTCTCCGGTACGTTGGGCAAGTTTTTCTCTGAATTTCCTGGTATTGAAGGGGTTTAAAGGGACATGAAAACCAAAATTTTCTTTCTTTTTTCAATTTACTTCTATTATCTAATTTGCTTTGTTCTCTTGCTGTCTTTTGTTAAATAGCATACCTAGGTAGGCTTAAAAGCTGGGAGCTAGCTGCTGATTGGTGGCTGGCTGCACATATATGCTTCTTGTCATTGGCTTACCAATGTGTTTAGCTAGCTCCCAGTAGTGCATTGCTGCTCATGCTATAAAGGATACCAAGACAATTAAGCAAAATTTATAATATAAGTATATTGGAAAAGTATTCTCTATCTAAATAATAAAAGAAAAAGGTTGTTTTTTAATGACCATTTAAGTGATGTAAAAGAGCCATTGTATATGTCAGTTTTGGTTGGATTCGAGTTTTGAACCTGATAATAACTACTTCACAAGCGAAAACATAAAGGTGGTGAAAGTCCACAAGCCATTACTCCTGGGAATTCCACTCCTGGCCTAAAGGAGGAAGAGAATATTCCCAAAACTCAAAGAGCGCACTTAAAAACCCTCCCAACCTAACTGGTAAACTAGTCTTATCTTTGCCTCCACAGGAGGAAGGTAAAGAATTGATGTGCACCAGATGTTCTTCTGTGAGAGGGATCCTCAGACCAATTTGAGGCCCATTTTTTCCTCAGAGAGCTGTTATTTGAGACAGAGTGAACTTTTGCAGGCCCATTTATCAAGCTCCGTATGGAGCTTGAAGGGCCGTGTTTCTGGCGAGTCTTCAGACTCGCCAGAAACACAACTTATGAAGCAGCGGTCTAAAGACCGCTGCTCCTTAACCCTGTCCGCCTGCTCTGAACAGGCGGACAGGAATCGCCGGACATCAACCCGATCGAATACGATCGGGTTGATTGACAGCTCCCTGCTGGCGGCCGATTGGCCGCGAGTCAGCAGGGGGCGGCGTTGCACCAGCAGCTCTTGTGAGCTGCTGGTGCAATGTTAAATGCGGAGAGCGTATTGCTCTCCGCATTTAGCGAGGTCTTGCGGACCTGATCCGCAGTGTCGGATCAGGTCCGCAAGCCCTTTAATAAATGGGCCTGTTGGAGTATTGGGTAGTGGCATAATTACACCTAGTGGGAGTTAGTCACAGGTCTACCACAGGTGCCGCGGGGACCGGTTCCTTATCCACCTCCTGTTGAACTGACTTTACACTCCAGACATTCAGATCCTCTGCTGTCACACGTACGTCACTGGATTGGCTATCTACTGGAAGCAGTGAGTGCTTGTCAGGTAAGTAACTAGTTTATTATTGTTTGTCACTCACATAGCCTACAGGCTATTAGTAGGTACAAATAGTCTTATGCATCATAGCCAAGGGAATATCTATGTTTTGTTTGGGTATTTGTTATGGGCTACAGGGACCTAGGTCTTTCATTCATACACTTTATTTTTGGTTATAGCACTCATCGGATGTGTTTAGTGCACACTGGCTTTTCTAGGCACTTTCATTGTGTATATCTTCTTTCGTGTGCATTATTTCTATCACGCACCTCTGCTTCTTGCGCACTTTGGCTTGTTTTTTATGGAGTTGTGTGCATCAGACTTGTTTACACTCATCGGATGTTGATAGCACGCGTGTGCACATGGCAACTGCCTTAGGGCGCATTGTCTTGTTGTTGCACGTCAGCTATTTAGTGTGCATCAGTTAATTTTCTTTACAGGCTACAGATGTTAGAGTACTCTGATTATTAGTGCTATTAGTTGTGTATGCTCTTCTTTTCCCCTCTAAATTGCCATTCTGTGTCAGGTTAGCGCACGTTGAACTACGCTTTTATTCTTTTCCTGCCGCCTGGTTACTGCTTAACGCTAATTCTCCTCACTTTGCTTGCATATCTTGGCCTATTGAGGGTGTAGGATGTTCACTACCTGCAACAGCCATTATATCTGAGTGTATTTACTGGAGGGTCCTCTGCTTATTTATTTGTACATTGTTTCTCTCTAGGATTTTCTTGTTTAAATCCCTTTGTTTGTTTGCCTACCACATTGACCTATTGTTTTTTTCTGTGGTTTATAGTCTGTTTGCTATTTATAATGGAGTATACTAGTACTGTCCCAATTACTTTAAATGTTGTAAGCTAGATCCGCTGAACACTTTCCTACTAATAAGTGTCTTTTTTGCAAGCTTATTGAGTTAATAACCCTGCTCAGTTTTGCAGTTCTTGTATGGATCATTTAATGCATTCTAATCAGACCAATACTGCTCTTGCTTCTATGGGTATCTGTCCATCCTCTGTTTGTTCCATTCAGGGAGTTCTTCAGATTTAGTTTCAGGGTTTAAGAATTTTGTCCCCTCAAATGTGTCTGAAATATTGGGGGGCTATGCGTAAAAGGATGGTTTCTGATCATCCTTTCTCTAGCTTATCTGAATTAAAAATAACTATTTCTAAACCGTGACCAAGGCGGCAACTGCCAAGGCGTGGAAAAACACGTCCCCTCCAAGTTGGCCTGTGATATTAAATTAAATTGCATATATCTATACAATGGAGAAAAGTATATTCTATACGCTAGATAGGTCAGACTTATTCAAGCTTATTTGGGCAGATTGGGGAGCATCTTGCAACACTACCTGGCACCTAATGCCACGGCTAACTCTTAAACTGGACTACTTAACAATAATGACTCCACCTACCCCGACCTCCTCCCTTCTTTTCCACCTCACTCCACATTCTTCTCCCCTACCTTCCTCACCTCTCCCCACTACCTAAAAATATCAGATGTTATTATATTTATATATGACATATATGTGATGCTTACTTATTATTTGTACAGTTTATATGTTTGAACGTAGGGGCCTGCAAGCCTCCTACATTACTACCTTTATTGACTTTTTGTGTCAGATTTCTATTTTCATCTTAATAAAAGTTTTTGAAACTAAAAAAAAAAAAAGTACTAATTCTGTTTTTTTAATTCTACTGCTAAGTCCCCAGAGATTTTCCGCTTCCAGGTGCTATTTTTGAAATAATTTCTAAAGAGTGGTCTAAGCCATGTATTCCTTTTAATACAGCTTTACAATTTAAAACAATGTTTCCTTTACCTGCTTATAACATAGAGCTTTGGTAAACTATTCTTAAGGTGGATGGGACTATTTCTACTCTGGTTAAACCTACTATTTTTTCCCCTTGAGGATAGTACTTCTTTCAAAGACCATATGGATTGGTAGCTAGAGTCTGTTCATAGGTATTCTTTTCAGCAAGAAGGCTTCCTTTTTAGGCCAGCGATTAGTATAGTTTGTGTTGCTGCAGTTTATCTGAGCAGTTTTCTGATTAATCTGTTGGTAAAGAGTTTCATAATCAGTTAAACCTTTTGAGGTCATCTAATGCTTTAATTTGTGATGCTATTGTTGACATTATTAAGATTAATACCAAGAAAATGGCATTAGCAGTCCTAACCAGGAGGACCGTGTGGTTGAAATCATGGTCAGCTGACATGGTTTTTAAGTTTAGGCTTTTGTCTCTTCCTTTTCAAAGAAAATTTTTGATCAAGACTGGTTGGAATGTTTTATTTCTACTGTGACTGGAGGTAAAGGAGCTTTTATGAACCAGGCCAAGAAGACTAAGGGTAACATCAGGGTTTCTAACCGATTTCATTCCTTTTGTCAATCTAGGAACCAAAAGTCCTCCTCTTCCGCTCATAAACAGGGCTCTTCTAGATTTTCATTGAAGCTTAATTCAAATTGGAACAAGCCTAAACAGTCTTAGAAACCTGCCTCCTCTTCTAAGTCAGCATGAAGGTGCGACCCCCGGTATAGAGCTTCTGGTAGGCGCCTTTTTCAGGATGTTTGGATACAATCTGTTCAAGATACCTGAGTTCTAAATATAGTTTCCCAGGGATACAGAATAGGTTTCAAATCAAGTCTTCCCAGGAGAAGGTTTCTTCCATCTCATGTTCCAAAGAATCCTATCAAGGCAAGAGCCTTTTTTCAGTCAGACTTTGATCGGGAATCTATGGAGTTAACAGTCCCAGTTCCAAGGTTAGACAAGGCCAGTTTTAGAATTAAAGACGTTAAACATGTTTTTTAGGGTTCCCACTTTCAAGATGGAGACAATTCAGACTATTGTTCCTCTTGTTCAACAAGGGCAGTTTATGTCCATAATAGATTTAAAAGATGCTTGTCATCATATCCCTATTCACAGGGATCATCATCAGTTTCTTAGATGGGCATTCGTGAACAAGCACTTTCAGTTTGTTACTGTTATGGCAGGATGTTTTTTTTTCTATTGGTACCTTATGTTGTGGATCACAACTGCAGAGGAAATAGAAATGTAACCAAAGCCTAAGTAGTAGGAGTTTCAGAGTTGCTGAAATTTGAAATAGGAAGCAATGGTATTCAGTATTACTTGTAACAATTTTCCTAGGAAATAATGTAGCAGGAGTTTTGTTTCTATTCCTATACCACTGCTAGGATCTTTAGCATATGTAAAGAAACAATTCAAATATTCAAGGTGACAGGATGTAGCCAGGCAGGATAGCCTGTAAATATCACGTAATAGCTGGGGCTTAATAGGTGCCTTTATTATACAAACGGAGTCTTAGTTCAGCCCCTGATAAGTTCAGCCCCTGATAACTGAGAGATGAGAGCCAAGGAGGCAGTGTCCCAAGTATGTCTGTGTCCGCAGACGGTACACAGAGCTTAATAGAAACGCTTGCTGGAGAAGCAGAGTTAACGTAGCACTGTGACGTCAGATAAGAGGAGGAGAAAGCTCTGTGTAGCTCCTGGGTATTGGTAAAGGTAAGTCCGGTAAAGGTAGGATCAGACAACTTTAATGGGTAATAAACGTGTACTACCCTTGTCACCTCTCGGTCTCTGTAAATAGTTTTGCGGCAGATGGAATCCTGGAACGAAACTGCTTCAGTTGCGGCAAGGCAAGAGACAGTCCTTGGTGGAAATGGCAGGAAGCCAAACAAACCGAAGGTTTAGTAACAGGTAGAGTTGTTTATAAGCTTGTGGTAGAACTTGTAATCCAAGTGAATATGATGAAAAGCTGTAGAAGTGCAGGAATAATTGATGAAGTTCCTAGAGTCAGGCGAAGCTAGCTGTTTAATACAGCGGAAACAGAGGAGGCTTGCAGCTTGTAAGCGATGAGAATCTGCTGGCCTGTTCAGCCAGGCATACTCAACAAAATACTAAGCACCTGGGAGGAGGTGTGGTAAGAATATAAATCTTGTTGTTAAAGGGAAAGGAGGTGAAGCAGGTTAAAGGGACGGAATCTGACAGTTGCTCTTCTGTTTGGTCTGGCTACTGCTCCCAGAATTTTTACAAAAGGTCTGGGAAAGTTCTTACCTGTAAAAAGGGTTTAGGGAATTTCGGGGGTTCCTTGCTTGGATGATATCTTGATACAGGTTCCATCTTTACATTTAGCAGTATCTCATACCAACAGACTCTTGATTCTTCAAAATTATGTTTGGAGAATCAATTTTCTAAAGAGTTCTCTTTCTCCTCAGTCCAGGGTAACTTTCCTAGGTGTAATAATACATTCAGTCTACATGAGACTCTCCCTGCCCGATCAAAGGAGGATGAAGTTACTCTAAGCATGTTCAAACCTTTAGTCAGTTTCCTTTTCCTCTGTAGCTCTTTGCATGGAGGTGTTAGGTCTAATAATAGCAGCATTAGATGGTATTCCTCTTGCTTAGTCTCACGAGACCTCGCCATCTTTTTATGCTGCGCCAATGGTGTGCAGGGATTATACTCAACTTTCTCAGAGAATCCTTCTGGATTTCAGAGCAAGTAAATCCCTTTCCTGGTGGATAAATAATCGGTCCATTGTTCAAGGGTCATCCAGATTGGACTGTGATCATCACAACAGATGCAAGTCTTTTTTGTTGGGGTGCAGTATGGGGGTCTTAGAGACCACAGGAAGTTGGTCTCCTCAAGTGGCAATGGTTATAAATAAATGTTCTGGAACTCTGTGCAAACTTCAGGGCTGGTCTCTCCTGAAAAGAAAGACTTATCTTTGTTTCCAATGAGACAATGTCACGGTGGTGCCTTATATCAATCATCAGGGAGGAACTCAAAGTTCCCTGGTGATGTGGGAGGTGTCCCGGATTCTGTTCTGGACAGAGAGCAATTTTTATACAATCTCTGCAGTTTATATTCCAGGGGTGAACAATTGGGAGGTAGACTTTCTCAGTCACCAATCTTTTCATCCGGGGGAGTCATCTTTTCATCTGGAAATTTTCAGTCAGAAAGTGGATCAATGGGGTATTCCAGAAGTAGATCTGATGGCTTCTTGGTTAAACAACAAGCTTCCCAGATATTTCTTTCATGTAATTAGCAAGAGTCCATGAGCTAGTGACGTATGGGATATACATTCCTACCAGGAGGGGCAAAGTTTCCCAAACCTCAAAATGCCTATAAATACACCCCTCACCACACCCACAATTCAGTTTTACAAACTTTGCCTCCGATGGAGGTGGTGAAGTAAGTTTGTGCTAGATTCTACGTTGATATGCGCTCCGCAGCAAGTTGGAGCCCGGTTTTCCTCTCAGCGTGCAGTGAATGTCAGAGGGATGTGAGGAGAGTATTGCCTATTTGAATGCAGTGATCTCCTTCTACGGGGTCTATTTCATAGGTTCTCTGTTATCGGTCGTAGAGATTCATCTCTTACCTCCCTTTTCAGATCGACGATATACTCTTATATATACCATTACCTCTACTGATTCTCGTTTCAGTACTGGTTTGGCTATCTGCTATATGTAGATGAGTGTCCTGGGGTAAGTAAGTCTTATTTTCTGTGACACTCCAAGCTATGGTTGGGCACTTTGTTTATAAAGTTCTAAATATATGTATTCAAACATTTATTTGCCTTGACTCAGAATGTTCAACTTTCCTTATTTTCAGACAGTCAGTTTCATATTTGGGATAATGCATTTGATTTAATAATTTTTTTTCTTACCTTCAAAAAATTTGACTCTTCCCTGTGGGCTGTTAGGCTCGCGGGGGCTGAAAATGCTTCATTTTATTGCGTCATTCTTGGCGCGGACTCTTTTGGCGCAAAAATTCTATTTCCGTTTCCGGCGTCATACGTGTCGCCGGAAGTTGCGTCATTTTTTTGACGTTATTTTGCGCCAAAAATGTCGGCGTTCCGGATGTGGCGTCATTTTTGGCGCCAAAAGCATTTAGGCGCCAAATAATGTGGGCGTCTTATTTGGCGCGAAAAAATATGGGCGTCACTTTTGTCTCCACATTATTTTAGTCTCATTTTTTATTGCTTCTGGTTGCTAGAAGCTTGTTCTTTGGCATTTTTTCCCATTCCTGAAACTGTCTTTTAAGGAATTTGATCAATTTTGCTTTATATATGTTGTTTTTTCTCTTACATATTGCAAGATGTCCCACGTTGCATCTGAGTCAGAAGATACTACAGGAAAATCGCTGTCAAGTGCTGAATCTACCAAAGCTAAGTGCATCTGCTGTAAACTTTTGGTAGCTATTCCTCCAGCTGTTGTTTGTATTGATTGTCATGACAAACTTGTTAAAGCAGATAATATTTCCTTTAGTAAAGTACCATTGCCTGTTGCAGTTCCTTCAACATCTAAGGTGCAGAATGTTCCTGATAATATAAGAGATTTTGTTTCAGAATCCATTAAGAAGGCTATGTCTGTTATTTCTCCTTCTAGTAAACGTAAAAAATCTTTTAAAACTTCTCTCCCTACAGATGAATTTTTAAATGAAGATCATCATTCTGATTCTGATGATTCCTCTGGTTCAGAGGATTCTGTCTCAGAGGTTGATGCTGATAAATCTTCATATTTATTTAAAATGGAATTTATTCGTTCTTTACTTAAAGAAGTACTAATTGCTTTAGAAATAGAGGATTCTGGTCCTCTTGATGTTAATTCTAAACGTTTGGATAAGGTATTTAAAGCTCCTGTGGTTTTTCCAGAAGTTTTTCCTGTTCCTAATGCTATTTCTGCAGTAATTTCCAAGGAATGGGATAAATTGGGTAATTCATTTACTCCTTCTAAACGTTTTAAGCATTTATATCCTGTGCCGTCTGACAGATTAGAATTTTGGGACAAGATCCCTAAAGTTGATGGGGCTATTTCTACCCTTGCTAAACGTACTACTATTCCTACGTCAGATGGTACTTCGTTTAAAGATCCTCTAGATAGGAAAATTGAATCCTTTCTAAGAAAAGCTTATCTGTGTTCAGGTAATCTTCTTAGACCTGCTATATCTTTGGCTGATGTTGCTGCAGCTTCAACTTTTTGGTTGGAAACTTTAGCGCAACAAGTAACACATCGTGATTCTCATGATATTATTATTCTTCTTCAGCATGCTAATAATTTTATATGTGATGCTATTTTTGATATTATCAGAGTTGATGTCAGGTTTATGTCTCTAGCTATCTTAGCTAGAAGAGCTTTATGGCTTAAAACTTGGAATGCTGATATGGCTTCTAAATCAACTTTGCTTTCCATTTCTTTCCAGGGTAACAAATTATTTGGTTCTCAGTTGGATTCCATTATTTCAACTGTTACTGGTGGGAAAGGAACTTTTTTACCACAGGATAAAAAATCTAAAGGTAAAAACAGGGCTAATAATCGTTTTCGTTCCTTTCGTTTCAACAAAGAACAAAAACCTGATCCTTCATCCTCAGGAGCAGTTTCGGTTTGGAAACCATCTCCAGTCTGGAATAAATCCAAGCCAGCTAGAAAGGCAAAGCCTGCTTCTAAGTCCACATGAAGGTGCGGCCCTCGTTCCAGCTCAGCTGGTAGGGGGCAGGTTACGTTTTTTCAAGGAAATTTGGAACAATTCTGTTCACAATCTTTGGATTCAGAGCATTGTTTCAGAAGGGTACAGAATTGGTTTCAAGATGAGACCTCCTGCAAAGAGATTTTTTCTTTCCCGTGTCCCAGTAAATCCAGTAAAAGCTCAAGCATTTCTGAAATGTGTTTCAGATCTAGAGTTGTCTGGAGTAATTATGCCAGTTCCAGTTCCGGAACAGGGGATGGGGTTTTATTCAAATCTCTTCATTGTACCAAAGAAGGAGAATTCCTTCAGACCAGTTCTGGATCTAAAAATATTGAATCGTTATGTAAGGATACCAACGTTCAAGATGGTAACTGTAAGGACTATATTGCCTTTTGTTCAGCAAGGGAATTATATGTCCACAATAGATTTACAGGATGCATATCTGCATATTCCGATTCATCCAGATCATTATCAGTTTCTGAGATTCTCTTTTCTGGACAAGCATTACCAGTTTGTGGCTCTGCCGTTTGGCCTAGCTACAGCTCCAAGAATTTTTACAAAGGTTCTCGGTGCCCTTCTATCTGTAATCAGAGAACAGGGTATTGTGGTATTTCCTTATTTGGACGATATCTTGGTACTTGCTCAGTCTTTACATTTAGCAGAATCTCATACGAATCGACTTGTGTTGTTTCTTCAAGATCATGGTTGGAGGATCAATTTACCAAAAAGTTCGTTGATTCCTCAGACAAGAGTAACCTTTCTGGGTTTCCAGATGGATTCAGTGTCCATGACTCTGTCTTTAACAGACAAGAGACGTCTAAAATTGATTGCAGCTTGTCGAAACCTTCAGTCACAATCATTCCCTTCGGTAGCCTTATGCATGGAAATTCTAGGTCTTATGACTGCTGCATCGGACGCGATCCCCTTTGCTCGTTTTCACATGCGACCTCTTCAGCTCTGTATGCTGAAGCAATGGTGCAAGGATTACACAAAGATTTCTCAAATAATATCTTTAAAACCGATTGTTCGACACTCTCTAACATGGTGGACAGATCACCATCGTTTAATTCAGGGGGCTTCTTTTGTGCTTCCGACCTGGACTGTAATTTCAACAGATGCAAGTCTCTCAGGTTGGGGAGCTGTGTGGGGATCTCTGACAGCACAAGGAGTTTGGGAATCTCAGGAGGTGAGATTACCGATCAATATTTTGGAACTCCGTGCAATTTTCAGAGCTCTTCAGTTTTGGCCTCTTCTGAAGAGAGAATCGTTCATTTGTTTTCAGACGGACAATGTCACAACTGTGGCATACATCAATCATCAAGGAGGGACTCACAGTCCTCTGGCTATGAAAGAAGTATCTCGAATTTTGGTTTGGGCGGAATCCAGCTCCTGTCTAATCTCTGCGGTTCATATCCCAGGTATAGACAATTGGGAAGCGGATTATCTCAGTCGCCAAATGTTACATCCGGGCGAATGGTCTCTTCACCCAGAGGTATTTCTTCAGATTGTTCAAATGTGGGAACTTCCAGAAATAGATCTGATGGCGTCTCATCTAAACAAGAAACTTCCCAGGTATCTGTCCAGATCCCGGGATCCTCAGGCGGAGGCAGTGGATGCATTATCACTTCCTTGGAAGTATCATCCTGCCTATATCTTTCCGCCTCTAGTTCTTCTTCCAAGAGTAATATCCAAGATTCTGAAGGAATGCTCGTTTGTTCTGCTGGTAGCTCCGGCATGGCCTCACAGATTTTGGTATGCGGATCTTGTCCGGATGGCCTCTTGCCAACCGTGGACTCTTCCGTTAAGACCAGACCTTCTGTCACAAGGTCCTTTTTTCCATCAGGATCTGAAATCCTTAAATTTAAAGGTATGGAGATTGAACGCTTGATTCTTGGTCAAAGAGGTTTCTCTGACTCTGTGATTAATACTATGTTACAGGCTCGTAAGTCAGTATCTCGAGAGATATATTATAGAGTCTGGAAGACTTATATTTCTTGGTGTCTTTCTCATCATTTTTCTTGGCATTCTTTTAGAATACCGAGAATTTTACAGTTTCTTCAGGATGGTTTAGATAAGGGTTTGTCCGCAAGTTCTTTGAAAGGACAAATCTCTGCTCTTTCTGTTCTTTTTCACAGAAAGATTGCTATTCTTCCTGATATTCATTGTTTTGTACAAGCTTTGGTTCGTATAAAACCTGTCATTAAGTCAATCTCTCCTCCTTGGAGTTTGAATCTGGTTCTGGGAGCTCTTCAAGCTCCTCCGTTTGAACCTATGCATTCATTGGACATTAAATTGCTTTCTTGGAAAGTTTTGTTCCTTTTGGCCATCTCTTCTGCTAGAAGAGTTTCTGAATTATCTGCTCTTTCTTGTGAGTCTCCTTTTCTGATTTTTCACCAGGATAAGGCGGTGTTGCGAACTTCTTTTGAATTTTTACCTAAAGTTGTGAATTCCAACAACATTAGTAGAGAAATTGTGGTTCCTTCATTATGTCCTAATCCTAAGAATTCTAAGGAGAAATCGTTGCATTCTTTGGATGTTGTTAGAGCTTTGAAATATTATGTTGAAGCTACGAAATCTTTCCGTAAGACTTCTAGTCTATTTGTTATCTTTTCCGGTTCTAGAAAAGGCCAGAAAGCTTCTGCCATTTCTTTGGCATCTTGGTTGAAATCTTTAATTCATCTTGCTTATGTTGAGTCGGGTAAAACTCCGCCTCAGAGAATTACAGCTCATTCTACTAGGTCAGTTTCTACTTCCTGGGCGTTTAGGAATGAAGCTTCAGTTGACCAGATTTGCAAAGCAGCAACTTGGTCCTCTTTGCATACTTTTACTAAATTCTACCATTTTGATGTATTTTCTTCTTCTGAAGCAGTTTTTGGTAGAAAAGTACTTCAGGCAGCGGTTTCAGTTTGAATCTTCTGCTTATGTTTTTCGTTAAACTTTTATTTTGGGTGTGGATTATTTTCAGCAGGAATTGGCTGTCTTTATTTTATCCCTCCCTCTCTAGTGACTCTTGCGTGGAAAGATCCACATCTTGGGTAGTCATTATCCCATACGTCACTAGCTCATGGACTCTTGCTAATTACATGAAAGAAAACATAATTTATGTAAGAACTTACCTGATAAATTCATTTCTTTCATATTAGCAAGAGTCCATGAGGCCCACCCTTTTTTGTGGTGGTTATGATTTTGTATAAAGCACAATTTATTCCAATTCCTTATTTTATATGCTTTCGCACTTTTTTATCACCCCACTTCTTGGCTATTCGTTAAACTGAATTGTGGGTGTGGTGAGGGGTGTATTTATAGGCATTTTGAGGTTTGGGAAACTTTGCCCCTCCTGGTAGGAATGTATATCCCATACGTCACTAGCTCATGGACTCTTGCTAATATGAAAGAAATGAATTTATCAGGTAAGTTCTTACATAAATTATGTTTTTGCGAGGTCCAAGAACTTCAGGCGGAGTTTGTGGATGCTCTAGTAGCTTCTTGGTTGCTTTGTCTGGCTTACATCTTCCCACCTCTCGTTTTGTTACCAAGAGTGATAGCTAAGATCAAGCAGGAAGTGTCATCAGTAATCCTGATTGATCTGGCTTGGCCTCACAGAACATGTTTTTTTGGGATCTGGTGCAGATGTCAAGTTATCCTCCATGGCATCCTATTGTGCTATGAACTTTTGTCTTTCTTTCTTTTGGCATTTTCTTTTGCTAGAAGAGTTTCTGAATTGCCTGCTCTTCCTTGTGAGCCTTTTTATCTTTTTATTGTTTTTTATCAGGATAAGGCGGTGCTAAGAACTGTTTGATTTTTTTTGCCTAAGGCGGTGTCTTCTGATATCAATTGTGAGATTGTTGTTCCTTCTTTTTGTCATAATCCAAAGAATTCTAAGTAAAGACTTCTTCATAATTTGGATGATGTATAAGCTTTGAAATTCTATTTGCAGGCTACTAAGGATTTTAATTAATTTTTCTGTTTCTAGGAAGGTTCAGAAGTCTACAGCTGTTTTCTTATCTTCTTGGTTGAAGATTGGGAAGGCTAACTTGGAGATGGGTCAGCCTCCTCCTAAACATATTACTGGCCATTTTACTAGGTCAGTTTCTTACCTGATAAATTAATTTATTTCATGGTGATGAGATTCCCCGAGACCCACCCATTATTTTTATAATTTTTTTTTATACATTTTGGTTGTCTTTATTATCTGTCAGCAGTTTAAGTATGCACCTCTTTTTTTCCCTGCATCTGTTTTCTTGATCTTATCCTTTCCTATCTTTCTTCTTTTTTCTTGCTTGGCTATACAGACTAGTTTACCAGTGAAGTGGGAGGGTTTTTAAGTGCTCTTGGAGTTTTGGGAATCTTTGCCTCCTCCTAGTGGCCAGGAGTAATTGCTTGTGAACTCTCAGCACCATAAAATAAATTAATTTATCAGGTAAGCATAAATTATATTTCTTTCATGTAATTGGCAAGAGTCCATGAGCTAGTGACGTTTGGGATATACAATCCTACAAGGAGGGGCAAAGTTTCCCAAACCTCAAAATGCCTATAAATACACCCCTCACCACACCCACAATTCAGTTTTACAAACTTTGCCTCCTGTGGAGGTGGTGAAGTAAGTTTGTGCTAAGATTTCTACGTTGATATGCGCTTCTCAGCATTTTGAAGCCCGGTTCCTCTGAGTACAGTGAATGTCAGAGGGATGTGAAGGGAGTATCACCTATTGAATGCAATGGTTTTCCTCGTGGGAAATCTATTTAATAGGTTCTCTGTTATCGTTCGTAGAGATTTATCTCCTACCTCCCTTTTCAGATCGACAATATACTCTCATATTCCATTACCTCTACTGATAACTGTTTCAGTACTGGTTTGGCTATCTGCTATATGTGGATGGGTGTCTTTCGGTAAGTATGTTTTCATTACTTAAGACACTCTCAGCTATGGTCTGGCACTTTATGTATTAATACAAAGCTCTAAATATATGTATTGTACTTACATTTGCCATGAGTCAGGTTTATGTATATTTCCTTTTTGCAGACAATTCAGTTTCATATTTGGGAAAACATATTTAGGAAAATATTTTTCTTACCTGGGGTTTAGTCTTTTTTTCAAATTGACGGTTTTTTCATTAAATTTTTGCGGGCAAAATTAGGCTCACGAGGCGCAGAAATGCTGATGTTTATTGCGTCATTCTTGGAGCAAGAATTTTTTGGTGTGAAGGTACGTCCGGTGACGCAAGTTCCTCATTTCCGTCGTCTTAGTTGACGCAGAGTTCTTTACACAAGGTTGCGTCTGCAATGACGCGAGTGTGTCATTTCCGGATGTTGTTAGCGCCAAAAAATTTAATTTTGCGTTGTGCGTCATACTTGGCGCCAAATATTTTCATTATTTAAAACCCCATTCCTATGTGCCTCTTGCCTTTTTCTATGTCAGAGGGCTATGCTGATTGCATTTTTTTTCCCATTACTGAAACTGCCATATAAGGAAATTGATCATTTTGCTTTATATGTTGTTTTTTTCTCTTACATTTGCAAGATGTCTCAATTTGATCCTGTCTCAGAAACCACTGTTGGAACCCTGCTGCCTGGTAACAGTTCTGCTAAAGATAAGTGTATCTGTTGTAAATTTGTGGAGATTATATCTTCAGCTGTGGTATGTAATAGGTGTCATGATAAGCTTTTACATGCAGAGAATGTATCCATCAGTAATAGTACAATGCCTGTTGTTCCTTCAACATATAATGTACATGATATCCCTGTGAATATAAAAGATTTTGTTGCTGATGCAATTCAGAAGGCTTTGTCTGCTATCCCACCTTCTAATAAATGTAAAAGGTCTTTTAAAACTTCTCATAAAGTTGATGAAATTTCAAATGACCGACAACATACTGAATTATCCTCCTCTGATGAGGATCTATCTGATTCAGAAGATCCTACCTCAGATATTGACACTGACAAATCTACTTATTTATTTAAAATGGAGTATATGCGTTCCTTGTTAAAAGAGGTGTTGATTACAAGTTCAAGTTTCCTATTTAAAGGGTCTTTAAACGAAGTACTATCTTCCATAGGAATAATAGTATGTTTGGTAAGAGTAGAAATAGCCCCATCAACACTGGGGATCTTTTCCCAAAAAAATATTAAGGAAACTAGTCCTCTTGATATTAAAACTAGTAAACTATGTTTATAAACCTCCTGTGGTTACTCCAGAGGTTTTTCCAATTCCTGATGCTATTTCTGATATGATTTCTAAGGAATGGAATAGGCCTGGTACTTCTTTTATCCCTTCTTCAAGGTTTAAAAAATTCTATCCTTTGCCAGCAGTTAGTTTGGAGTTTTGGGAAAAGATCCCCAGTGTTGATGGGGCTATTTCTACTCTTGCCAAAAGTACTATTATTCCTATGGAAGACAGTACTTCATTTAAAGACCCTTTAGATAGGAAACTTGAATCTTATCTAAGGAAAACTTATTTATATTCTGGCTATCTTCTCAGGCCTGCCATTTCTTTGGCTGATGTTGCAGCTGCATCAACTTTTTGGTTGGAAAGTTTAGCACAACAGGAAACAGATCTTGATTTGTCTAGAATTGTTTGCTTGCTTCAACATGCTGATCATTTTATCTGTGATGCCATTTTTTATATCATCAAAATTGATGTTAAATCTATGTCTTTAGCTATTTTAGCTAGAAGAGCTTTTAGGCTTAAATCTTGGAATGCTGATATGGTATCTAAATCTAGATTACTATCTCTTTCTTTCCAAGGTAAATTCAATTATTTCAACTGTCACGGGGGGGCAAAGTAGTTTTTTTGCCTCAGGATAAAAAACCTAAAGGTAAATCTAAAACTTCTAACCGTTTTCGTTCCTTTCGACAAAATAAGGAACAAAAACCCAATCCTTCCCCCAAAGAATCTGGTTCCAATTTGAAACCTTCTCCAAGTTGGAATAAATCCAAGCCGTTTAAAAAACCAAGGCCAGCCCCCAAGTCTGCATGAAGATGCGGCCCTCATTCCAGCTCAGCTGGTAGGGGGCAGATTAAGATTCTTCCAAAGTATTTGGGCAGATTCTGTCCACAATCAATGGATTCAGAGTATTGTCTCTCAAGGGTACCGAATAGGATTCAGAGTAAGACCTCCTGTGAGAAGATATTTTCTCTCACGCATCTCCTTTGCTTGTTTTCATATGAGACCTCTCCAGCTTTGTATGCTGAATCAATGGTGCAGGGATTATACAAAGATATCACAATTAATATCCTTAAATCCCAATGTTCGACTCTCTTTGATTTGGTAGTTAGATCACCATCGTATAGTTCAAGGGGCCTCTTTTGTTCGCCCAACCTGGACTGTGATCACAACAGATGCAAGTCTTTCAGGTTGGGGAGCTGTCTGGGGATCTCTGACAGCACAAGGGGTTTGGAAATCTCAAGAGGCGAGGCTATCAATCAATATTTTAGAACTCCGTGCTATTTTCAGGGCTCTTCAGGTTTGGCCTCTGTTGAAGAGAGAGAACCGTTCATTTGTTTTCAGACAGACTATATCACAACTGTGGCATATGTCAATCATCAGGGTGGGACTCACAGTCCCCAATTTATGAAAGAAGTATCTTGGATACTTGCTTGGGTGGAATCCAGCTCCTGTCTAATTTCTGCGGTTCATATCCCAGGTGTAGACAATTTGGAAGCGGATTATCTCAGCCGTCAGACTTTACATCTGGGGGAGTGGTCGCTCTATCCAGATGTGTTTTCTCAGATTGTTCAGATGTGGGGTCTTCCAGAAATAGATCTGATGGCTTCCTATCTAAACAAGAAACTTCCCAGATACCTGTCCAGGACCAGGGATCCTCATGCGGAGGCGGTGGATGCATTAGCAGTTCCTTGGTGTTACCAACCTGCTTATATCTTCCCGCCTCTAGTTCTTCTTCCAAGAGTGATCTCCAAAATCATCATTGAACAATCGTTTATATTGCTGGTAGCTCCAGCATGGCCTCACGGGTTTTGGTATGCGGATCTTGTTCTGATGTCCAGTTGTCAACCTTGGCCACTTCCTTTAAGACCAGACCTTCTGTCTCAAGGTCCGTTTTTCCATCAGGATCTCAAATAATTAAATTTGAAGGTATGGAAATTGAACGCCTAGTGCTTAGTCATAGAGGTTTCTCTGACTCAGTGATTAATACTATGTTACAGGTTCATAAATCTGTATCTAGGAAGATTTATTATCGAGTTTGGAAGACATATTTCATGGTGTTCTTTTCATAAATTTTCCTGGCATTCTTTTATAATTCCTAGAATTATACAGTTTCTTCAGGATGGTTTGGATAAAGGTTTATCTGCAAGTTCCTTGAAGGGACAAATCTCTGCTCTGTTTTATTTCACAGAAAGATTGCTAAGCTTCCCAATATTCACTGTTTTGTACAGGCTTTGGTCCGTATCAAGCCTGTCATTAAATCAATCTCTCCTCCTTGGAGTCTTAATTTGGTTTTGAAGGCTTTACAGGCTCCTCCGTTTGAGCCTTTGCATTCTTTGGACATTAAACTACTTTCTCGGAAAGTGTTGTTCCTTTTGACAATCTCTTCTGCTAGAAGAGTTTCCGAATTATCTGTTCTTTTTTGTGAATCTCCTTTTCTGATTTTCCATCAGGATAAGTCAGTTTTAATTTCTACCTAAGGCTGTGAATTCTAACAACATTAATAGAGAAATTGTTGTTCCTTCTCTGTGTCCTAATCCTAATAATTGTTTGGAGAGATCCTTACATTCTTTGGATGTTGTAAGAGCTTTGAAATATTATGTTGAAGCTACTAAAGATTTCAGGAAGACTTCTAGTCTATTTGTTGTCTTTTCTGGTTCTAGGAAAGGCCAGAAGGCTTCTGCCATTTCCTTGGCATCTTGGTTAAAGCTTTTGATTCATCAGGCTTTTTGGAGTTGGGTCAGGCCCTGCCTCAGAGAATTACAGCTCATTCTACTAGATCAGTCTCCACTTCATAGGCTTTTAAGAATGAAGCTTCAGTTGACCAGATTTGCAAAGCAGCAACTTGGTCTTTTTGCATACATTTACTAAATTCTACCGTTTTGATGTATATGCTTCTTCAGAAGCAGTTTTTGGTAGAAAAGTTTTTCAGGCAGCTGTTTCAGTTTGATTCCTCTGCTTATGTTTAAGTTTTTTCTTTTCATTTATGAGAATAAACTTATATTTTGGGTTGTGGATTAATTTTTTCAGCGGAAAATGGCTGTTATTATTTTTATCCCTCCCTCTCTAGTGACTCTTGTGTGGAGTTCCACATCTTGGGTATTACTATCCCATACGTCACTAGCTCATGGACTCTTGCCAATTACATAAAAGAAAACATAATTTATGTAAGAAATTTCCTGATAAATTAATTTCTTTCATTTTGGCAAGAGTCCATGAGACCCACCCTTTTTATTGTGGTTATGATTTTTTGTATAAAGCACAATTATTTCCAAATTCCTTTTTTGATGCTTTTTAGTCCTTTCTTCATCACCCCACTACTTGACTATTTGTTAAACTGAATTGTGGGTGTGGTGAGGGGTGTATTTATAGGCATTTTGAGGTTTGGGAAACTTTGCCCCACCTGGTAGGATTGTATATCCCATATGCCACTAGCTCATGGACTCTTGCCAATATGAAAGAAATGCATTTATCAGGTAAGTTCTTACATAAATTATGTTTTTTTTAATAAAAACTCATTCATGATTGTGGGCTTTCAGTGGCTGAATACATTTTGGATTGTGAACACTCGACAAACACGTTTTTCATACTGCTCAAAAATGGAACCTTCGTATCGGGAGCGAATATCAGAAAGATTGTGATCGACCCTCAATGCCTAAAAACAAAATTTATGCTTACCTGATAAATTTATTTCTCTTGTGGTGTATCCAGTCCACGGATCATCCATTACTTGTGGGATATTCTCATTCCCAACAGGAAGTTGCAAGAGGACACCCACAGCAGAGCTGTAATATAGCTCCTCCCCTAACTGTCATAGCCAGTCATTCAACCGAAAACAAGCCGAGAAAGGAGGAACCATAGGGTGCAGTGGTTACTGTAGTTTACATTTAAAAATTACCTGCCTTAAAATGACAGGGCGGGCCGTGGACTGGATACACCACAAGAGAAATAAATTTATCAGGTAAGCATAAATTGTGTTTTCTCTTGTAAGGTGTATCCAGTCCACGGATCATCCATTACTTGTGGGATACCAATACCAAAGCTAAAGTACACGGATGAAGGGAGGGACAAGGCAGGTACTTAAATGGAAGGAACCACTGCCTGTAAAACCTTTCTCCCAAATATAGCCTCCGAAGAAGCAAAAGTGTCAAATTTGTAAAATTTTGAAAAAGTATTAAGCGAAGACCAAGTCGCCGCCTTGCAAATCTGTTCAACAGAAGCCTCATTTTTAAAGGCCCAAGTGGAAAGCCACAGCTCTAGTGGAATGAGCTGTAATCCTTTCAGGAGGCTGCTGTCCAGCAGTCTCATAGGCTAAGCGGATTATGCTTCTTAGCCAAAAAGAAAGAGAGGTTGCCGAAGCCTTTTGACCTCTCCTCTGTCCAGAGTAGACAACAAACAAAGCAGATGTTTGACGAAAATCTTTAGTAGCTTGTAAGTAAAACTTTAAAGCACGGACCACGTCCAGATTGTGTAATAGACGTTCCTTCTTCGAAGAAGGATTAGGACACAAGGATGGAACAACAATCTCTTGATTGATATTCTTGTTAGATACCACCTTAGGTAAGAACCCAGGTTTGGTACGCAGGACTACCTTATCCGTATGAAAAATCAGATAAGGAGAGTCACATTATAAGGCAGATAGCTCAGAGACTCTACGAGCCGAGGAAATAAGTACCAAAAACAGAACTTTCCAAGATAAAAGTTTGATATCTATGGAATGAAGAGGTTCAAACGTAACTCCTTGAAGAACCTTAAGAACCAAATTTAAGCTCCATGGTGGAGCAACAGGTTTAAACACAGGCTTGATTCTAACTAAAGCCTGACAAAATGCCTGAACGTCTGGAACATCTGCCAGACGCTTGTGCAAAAGAATAGACAGAGCAGAAATCTGTCCCTTTAAGGAACTAGCTGACAATCCTTTTTCCAAACCTTCTTGGAGAAAAGATAATATCCTGGGAATCCTGACCTTACTCTATGAGTAACCCTTGGATTCACACCAATAAAGATATTTACGCCATATCCTATGTTAAATTTTCCTGGTGACAGGCTTTCGTGCCTGAATTAAGGTATCAATAACTGACTCGGAGAAGCCACGCTTTGATAAAATCAAGCGTTCAATCTCCAGGCAGTCAGCCTCAGAGAAATTAGATTTGGATGGTTGAAAGGACCCTGAAGTAGAAGGTCCTGTCTCAGAGGCAGAGACCATGGTGGAAAGGATGACATGTCCACTAGATCTGCATACCAGGTCCTGCGTGGCCACGCAGGTGCTATCAGAATCACTGATGCTCTCTCCTGCTTGATCTTGGCAATCAGTCGAGGGAGCAGAGGAAACGGTGGAAACACATAAGCCAAGTTGAAAGACCAGGGCACTGCTAGAGCATCTATCAGTGTCGCCTTGGGATCCCTGGAACTGGATCCGTAACACGGAAGCTTGGCGTTCTGGCGAGATGCCATGAGATCCAGTTCTGGTTTGCCCCAACGATGAATCAGTTGTGCAAAAACCTCCGGATGGAGTTCCCACTCTCCCGGATGAAAAGTCTGACGACTTAGAAAATCTGCCTCCCAGTTCTCTACACCTGGGATATGGATAGCTGATAGGTGGCAAGAGTGAATCTCTGCCCAGCGAATTATTTTTGAAACTTCTAACATCGCTAGGGAACTTCTTGTTCCCCCTTGATGGTTGATGTAAGCTACAGTCGTGATGTTGTCCGACTGAAATCTGATGTACCTCAGAGTTGCTAACTGAGGCCAAGCCTGAAGAGCATTGAATATCGCTCTTAGTTCCAGAATATTTATTGGAAGGAGAGACTCCTCCTGAGTCCACGATCCCTGAGCCTTCAGGGAATTCCAGACTGCACCCCAACCTAGAAGGCTGGCATCTGTTGTTACAATTGTCCAATCTGGCCTGCGAAAGGTCATACCTTTGGACAGATGGACCCGAGATAGCTACCAGAGAAGAGAATCCCTGGTCTCTTGGTCCAGATTCAGTTGAGGGGACAAATCTGTGTAATCCCCGTTCCACTGACTGAGCATGCAAAGTTGCAGCGGTCTGAGATGTAAGCGTGCAAACGGCACTATGTCCATTGCCGCTACCATTAAGCCGATTACTTCCATACACTGAGCCACCGAAGGGCGCGGAATGGAATGAAGAACCCGGCAGGAATTTAGAAGCTTTGATAACCTGGACTCCGTCAGGTAAATTTTCATTTCTACAGAATCTATCAGAGTCCCTAGAAAGGAAACTCTTGTGAGTGGGGATAGAGAACTCTTTTCCTCGTTCACTTTCCACCCATGCGACCTCAGAAATGCCAGTACTACGTCCGTATGAGACTTGGCAATTTGGAAGTTTGACGCCTGTATCAGGATGTCGTCTAAATAAGGGGCTACTGCTATGCCCCGCGGCCTTAGGACCGCCAGAAGCGACCCTAGAACCTTTGTAAAGATTCTTGGGGCTGTAGCTAATCCAAAGGGAAGAGCTACAAACTGGTAATTCCTGTCTAGAAAGGCAAACCTGAGAAACCGATGATGATCTTTGTGTATCGGAATGTGAAGATAAGCATCCTTTAGATCCACTGTAGTCATATATTGACCCTCCTGGATCATTGGTAGGATGGTACGAATAGTTTCCATCTTGAATGATGGAACTTTGAGGAATTTGTTTAAGATCTTTAGATCCAAAATTGGTCTGAAGGTTCCCTCTTTTTTGGGAACCACAGACAGATTTGAGTAAAAACCCTGTCCCTGTTCCTCCTTTGGAACTGGATGGATCACTCCCATAACTAGGAGGTCTCGTACACAGTGTAAGAATGCCTCTCTCTTTATCTGGTTTGCAGATAATTGTGAAAGGTGAAATCTCCCTTTTGGGGGGGAAGCTTTGAAGTCCAGGAGATATCCCTGGGATATAATTTCCAACGCCCAGGGATCCTGAACATCTTTTGCCCACGCCTGGGCGAAGAGTGAAAGTCTGCCCCCTACTAGATCCGTTACCGGATAGGGGGCCGTTCCTTCATGCTGTCTTAGAGGCAGCAGCAGGCTTTTTGGCCTGCTTACTTTTTTTCCAGGTCTGGATTGGTCTCCAGACCGTCTTGGATTGAGCAAAAGTTCCCTCTTGTTTAGCATTAGAGGAAGTTGATGCCGCACCTGCCTTGAAGTTTCGAAAGGCACGAAAATTAGACTGTTTGGCCCTAGATTTGGACCTTTCCTGAGGAAGGGCATGACCTTTTCCTCCAGTGATATCAGCAATAATCTCCTTCAAACCAGGCCCGAATAGGGTCTGCCCCTTGAAGGGAATGTTAAGTAGCTTAGATTTTGAAGTCACGTCAGCTGACCATGATCTAGGCCATAGCGCTCTGCGCGCCTGTATAGCAAAAACAGAATTCTTAGCCATTAGTTTAGTCAAATGAACAATGGCATCAGAATAAAAGAATTGGCTAGCTTAAGTGCTCTAAGTTTGCCAAGTATGTCATCCAATGGAGTCGTTACCTGTAAAGCCTCTTCCAGAGACTCAAACCAGTACGCCGCAGCAGCAGTGACAGGGGAAATGCATGCAAGGGGCTGTAGGATAAAACCTTGTTGAATAAATATTTTCTTAAGGTAACCTCAAATTTGTTATCCATTGGATCTTAAAAAAAAAAAAAAAAAAAAAAAAAAAAAAAAAAAGCACAACTGTCCTCGACAGGGATAGTAGTACGCTTTACTAGAGTAGAAACTGCTCCCTCCACCTTAGGGACTGTCTGCCATAAGTCCCGTGTGGTGGCATCTATTGGAAACATTTTTCTAAAAATAGGAGGGGAAGAGAACGGCACACCTGGTCTATCCCATTCCTTATTAATAATTTCTGTAAACCTTTTAGGTATTTGGAAAAACATCAGTACACACCGGCACTGCAAAGTATTTATCCAGTCTACACAATTTCTCTGGCACTGCAATGGTATCACAGTCATTCAGAGCAGCTAAAACCTCCCTAAGCAACACGCGGAGGTGTTCAAGCTTAAATTTAAATGTAGAAATATTAGAATCAGGTATCTTTCCTGAGTCATTAACATCACCCACTGACTGAAGCTCTCTTTCCTCAGCTTCTGCATATTGTGAGGCAGTATCAGACATGGTTCTTAAAGCGTCAGTATGCTCTGCATTTTGTCTCACCCCAGAGCTATCTCGCTTACCTTTAAGTTCAGGTAGTCTGGCTAATACCGCTGACAGTGTATTATCCATGACTGCCGCCATGTCTTGTAAAGTAAACGCTATGGGCGCCCTAGATGTACTTGGCGCCATTTGAGCGTGAGTCCCTTAAGCGGGAGTCAAAGGGTCTGACACGTGGGGAAAGTTAGTCGGCATAACTTCCCCCTCGTCAGATTCCTCTGGTGATAAAAATTTTTAAAGACAGAAAATGATCTTTATTGCATAAAATGAAATCAGTACATTTGGTACACATTCTAAGAGGGGGTTCCACCATGGCTTTTAAACATAATAAACAAGGAGTTTCTTCTATGTCAGACATGTTTATACAGACTAGCAATGAGACTAGCAAGCTTGGAAAACACTTTAAATCAAGTTAACAAGCAAATATAAAAAACGGTACTGTGCCTTTAAGAGAAACAAATTTTGTCAGAATTTGAAAAACAGTGAAAAAATGCAGTAAATCAAACGAAATTTTTACAGTGTGTATAATAGGCTAACAGAGCATTGCACCCACTTGCAAATGGATGATTAACCCCTTAGTTCAAAAAACGGATCAAAAAAACGAAATAGACGTTTTTTAACAGTCACAACCAATTGCCACAGCAAGCTGTGGCCCTACCTTCCCCAATAAACGACTTTGGAAAGCCTTTGGGCCCTTTAGAGATGTCCTATAGCATTCAGAGGGCATTTGAGGGAAGCTGGATGTCACAGTTTGTAATTTTAACTGCACCAACTGTAACTTTTATACTACAACAGTGGAAGGCCTCAGGAAACTGTTTCTAGTTTAAATTTAAGCCAGCCATGTGGAAAAAACTAGGCCCCAATAAAGTTTTATCACCAAAGCATATATACAAACGATTAAACATGCCAGCAAACGTTTTATATTGCAATATCATAAGGGTATTACCCCTGGGAGTAAGCATGATACCAGTCGTTATTAAATCACTGTATTCAGGCTTAACTTACATTAATCCGGTATCAGCAGCATTTTCTAGTGTTTTCCATCTCTAGAAAAAAATATAACTGCACATACCTGATAGCAGAATAAACTGCACGCCATTCTCTCGCTGAAGTTTTACCTCATCTGTGTAATCCCCTCAGACATATGAGAACAGCAATGGATCTTAGTTACAACCTGCTAAGATCATAGAAACCTCAGGCAGATTCTTCTTCTATTTACTGCCTGAGATAAAATAGCACAACTCCGGTACTATTTAAAAATAACAAACTTTTGATTGAAGAAAATAAACTAGCTATATTTAACCACTCTCTCCTACAACGTCCTAGCTTGTTGAGAGTTGCAAGAGAATGACTGGCTATGGCAGTTAGGGGAGGAGCTATATTACAGCTCTGCTGTGGGTGTCCTCTTGCAACTTCCTGTTGGGAATGAGAATATCCCACAAGTAATGGATGATCCGTGGACTGGATACACCTTACAAGAGAAATAACTTTTATATGCTGCCGTGGTAGTAATTAGTTATGATGTAACTCTTATTTTTTTAAATCTAGGTCTCTTGTGTTTAAGGACCATTGTTTATAAAATCACTGTAGTATGACCCTGTAGCCACAGCATCATTTTCTAAACAACTTTACACTTTACATTGCATTAAAGGTACATGATACCCAAATGTTGAAACACATTAAAATGATGCAGAAAAGCTGTAAAAAGCTGACTAGAAAATATAATCTGTACTTCTCTATGTAAAAAAGGAAAACATTTTACCTCAAATGTATTCACACCCCACTGTAACAAGACAGTCAGGATGCTTGTCCCAGGACTTGCAAGGGAGTGTGCATCTGTCATGTGCAGGCACAGTCATGTTAATTTCCTATTCAGTTTAAGTAAATTCTATGAAATCTCATGAGATCACAGCAAAGGCAAAGCATTACCTCAGCACTGCTAAAGCTGATTGGCTATTGTCTTTTTATGTTAGTTTGTTCTGTTTTTCAACTTGCAACTTTACAGCAGCTAAAGTATAACTGTTTACACAGCACTTACTCTGGTGAGGTGAAGAAATTTTGAGGTAAAATATCTTCCTTTTTTTACATAGAGATGTTCAGGTGATATTTTCATGCCAGCTCTTTACAGTTATGCTTCATCTCTTTCAAGTGATTTAGCATATGAGTATTATGTCCCTTTAAAGGAACATGAAACCAAAAATAATATTTTATGATTCAGATACAATTTCATATAACTTTCTAGTTTACTTTTATTATCAAATTTACTTTGTTCTAATTGTATTTGTTGAATACATGGCAGCAGTTTGCAATAATACTTTTGAGCACTAGATGGCAGCAGTGTTTGTACAATGTATAACATTGCTCACAGCATTCTTGCAAAACTGCTGCCATAGTGCCAGATTACGAGTGGCACGCTAATGCTAGCACGGATACAATAAGCAGCGTGCAACTTGATATTACAAGTCCATGGTAAATCAGATTTACCAGAGAAGGTTTAGTCCAGCTGACATCACTCTAGCATGCCCATTACTTTCAAAGGATATTGTAACAGAGCTATATATAGCACTTACATTACAAGTTGAAAAAATTATGGGTTGCGCTCAAGCGAAAGCCCAAATAGCTCTAGAAGAATTAGCCACTTGCCACCGTACTTCCTTATAATGCAAACAGGTGCTTGGTCCTTATGAATAAAGCAAATTAAATCCCATGTACTCAATCTTTAAACATAGACTTTTTATTGCCGGTACAGACCGGTATTTAATTACAATAAATCCCAACATTTCGGTCTTGGGGGGGGGGGGAGATTTATCAAGCAGCCGATGCTACTTGCTCCACCCGAGGTTTCAGGTCCGCCTGAAACCTAAGTTAAGAAGCAGCGGTTATAAGACTGCTGCTCCTTAACTTGTCCGCCACCTTTCAGATACGATCGGGATGATTGACACCCCCTACTTGTGAAATGCTTGTGCAATGTTAAATGCTGACAGCCATGATTATATATATATATATATATATATATATATACACATATACACACATATATATATATATATATATATATATATGTGTGTGTGTATATAAATGTGTTTGTGTGTATGTATATGCAAAAAACGGAAAACAGAGCACACCGAAATGTACTCTAAATATTCAGAGTGACTAACCCTTACCTGAGTATAGCCCAAAAAATAGAAACCTAAAACAAATATAGAATAAGGAGCGCTAAAAAGAATCAATAGAGCACTGGATTGTAATCTAAATACATTTATTTAATATCCATAAAATATCATCATAAAAAATACCTACAAATTGCCAATAAAATATAAAATCAAATGAATATATGTAAAAGTAAATGCGGCTCAGACTATGAAGGGACGTCTCCCTTAAAATTCACATCCTAGTGACATGTTAAAACACAAATACACACAATTGTCGTAGAATGAATGTAGCAGAATGAATTCCGTCTCGTTCTCTACAGAATAGTAAAAATCTTACTTATAGTGCTAAGTACATACAGTTATAACTTAAGTCAGCCTGATAATTAAGGATCAGCTTTTAAAACAATACTGAAGTATCGCTTATAGCACACTATAGGAAGCCATCGATTGCAGTAATGAGTGAAATAGTAAAACAATTAGCACAACTTTTACTAGGTTGTGACTTTTAAGGGAGACGTCCCTTCATAGTCTGAGCCCCATTTACTTATATTCATTTGATTTTATATTTTATTGGCATTTTGTAGGTATTTTTTATGATGATATTTTATGGATATTAAATAAATTTATTTAGATTACACTCTAGTACTCTATGGGGCCTATCTATCAGACTCACTCTAGTACTCTATGGGGCCTGTCTTCAGACTCACCAGAAACAGCAGTTATGAAGCAGCGGTCACAAAGACCGCTGCTCCATAACCCTGTCCGTCTGCTCTTAGCAGGTGGACAGGAATCGCCACAATTCAACCCGATCGAGTACGATTGGGTTGATTGACACCCCCTACTGGCGGCCCATTGGCCGCGAGTCTGCAGGGGGCGGCGTTGCACCAGCAGCTCTTGTGAGCTGCTGGTGCAATGTTAAATGCGGAGAGCGTATTGCTCTCCGCATTCAGCGATGTCTTGCGGACCTGACCCGCACTGTCGGATCAGGTCCGCAAGACAATTATTAAATATGCCTCTATTGCTTCTTTTTAGCGCTCCTTATTCTACATTTGTTTTAGGTTTCTATTTTTTTGGCTATACTCAAGGAAGGGTTAGTCTGAATAGGAGCTTTTAGAGTACATATCTGTGTGCCCTGTTTTCCGTTTTTTTGCATATTCTTGTACTGCCTTCCCCTGCTCGTTTTGAGCCGGAAAAGAGGCTGCACAGATATGGAGGATGATATTTTTACATGGAGGGACAAAGTACTACAGGATATAGGTGATTATATGCACATTGAAATTAATGCATTCCCTATAGATCTTGACTCCACTATGAAAAAAGTAGAGAAAAATATGACTAGTGAATTAAAGCAAAAAACAGAACTAGTATTTCTAAATAAATATATGAATAATAACCTTGTACCCAGGGGCTTAAGTTTAAAAAAGAATTGCACTTATGAATTAAAAAACAACTTCCAAAAATAATGGGATGAAGCCCTAAAAAAACTTCCCTTACCCTTATGGATATACTTAAGAGATCTAGGGAAGATTCACTAGAGAATTTAGGGAATAGCACCTCCCAAATTAAAGATGAAATAAGTAATTTAAAAGAGGACAAACATTTTAATAAAAACAGAAAGGTGTTATGCAGAGACTGAGCACTCTGAATAGGGAACTATTGGAGACAAAAAGAAGGAAATATAAGAGAGAGGAGAATGAAATGGGTAAGGAGGTTCAATTTGAAGGGGTAATAGAGACAGTTGAACCATTCGTCAGGTAGTCGTCAGCAGAGATGGATGTTCCGCGCCGGAGGTCTTCAAGATGGAGCCGCTCATTGCCGGAAGGATGAAGATAGAAGATGCCGCTTGGATGAAGACTTCTGCTGGATGGAGGAACTCTTCTGCCCCGATCGGATGAAGACCTATGCCCCGATCGGATAAAGACTTCTGCCTGGCTGGAGGACCACTTGTGCCCGGATCGGATGAAGAGTTCGGCCCGGCTGGGTGAAGACGGCTCAAGGTAGGGTGATCTTCAATTGGGTAGTGTTAGGTTTATTTAAGGGGGGGGATCGGGTGGGTTTTAGAGTAGGGGTGTGTGGGTGGTGGGTTGTAATGTTGGGGGGGTATTGTATTTCTTTTTTTTTTTTTTACAGGTAAAAGAGCTGGTTACTTTGGGGCAATGCCCCGCCAAAGGCCCTTTTAAGGGCTATTTGTAATTTAGTTTAGGGTAGGGAAATTTTATTATTTTGGGGGGCTTTTTTATTTTATTAGGGGGCTTAGATTAGGTGTAATTAGATTAAACTTCTTGTAATATTTTTTTATTTTTTGTAATTTAGTGTTTGTTTGTTTTTGTAATATAGTTTATTTTATTTAATTGCATTTTATATTAGATAATTGTAGTTCATTTATTTAATATATTTATTGATAGTGTAGTGTAGTGTTAAAAGTATTTGTAACTTAGGTTAGGATTTATTTTACAGGTAAATTTGTCTTTATTTTAACTAGGTAGTTATTAAATAGTTATTAACATTTAATAGCTATTGTACCTAGTTAAAATAAATACAAAGTTACCTGTAAAATAAATATAAATCCTAAAATAGCTACAATGTAATTATTAATTATATTGTAGCTATCTTAGGGTTTATTTTATAGGTAAGTATTTAGTTTTAAATAGGAATTATTTAGTTAATAATATTAATATTATTTAGATTTATTTAAATAATAATTAAGTTAGGGGGTGTTAGGGTTAGACTTAGGTTTAGGGGGTAATACATTTAATGTAGGTGGCGGCGGTGTAGGGGGATCAGATTAGGGGTTAATATATTTAATGTAGGGGGATCAGATTAGGGGTTAATATATTTAATGTAGGTGGCGGCGGTGTAGGGGGATCAGATTAGGGGTTAATATATTTAATGTAGGTGGGGGCGGTGTAGGGGGATCAGATTAGGGGTTAATATATTTAATGTAGGTGGCGGTGTAGGGGGGTCAGATTAGGGGTTAATATATTTAATGTAGGTGGCGGCGGTGTAGGGGGGTCAGATTAGGGGTTAATATATTTAATGTAGGTGGCGGCGGGGTCCGGGAGCGGCGGTTTAGGGGTTAATACATTTATTATTAGGAGTGAGAGGGGGGGGATTGCGGATATAGGGGTATACGTGTCGGGATGATGTTTGGGAGGCGTGTTAGACAGTTACGGGAGATTTCATATTTTAGTAAGTTTTTGTAGGCGCAGGCAGTTTCTAAAGTGCCGTAAGTCACTGGCGACTCCAGAAATTTGTACTTACGCTTATTTCTGGATATCGCTAGTTTGTCCGACTTACGGCACTTTAGCAACTGCTGGCGGGGTATATTGGATACTCCGATGTGCGAGGTGAAACTACGGGCGGCGCGGGTTCCCTCGCTTGCGCCAAAAACTACGCCGTATATCGGATTGCGCCCTTAGTTGTTAGTTTTTGGTAACTTTGTGATTTTTAATAGTAGATTTAAATTATTTGAGTAGGGTTAGGTTTTTAAATATATATTTAATTTAATTAGTAGTTTAATGTAATTTTAGTATAACAGTTAGGGTAGATTAATTATTAGTTTAATATAGTTTAATGTAATTTTAGTATAATAGTTAGGGTAGATTATTAGTTTAATATAGTTTAATTTAAATCTAAAGGTAAGTTTAAATTTATTATAAGATAGGGATGAGTTAATATGTAATATAAAGTTAGCGGGTTGTTAGGTTTAGGGGTTAATAGTTTTAGTAAGGGTTAGTGATGTGGGAGGCCAGGGGTTTAGGGGTTAATACATTTATTTAGTTGCGGTGGGCTCCGGAAGCGGCGGGATAGGGGTATGTGTAACAGCAAGCAGTGAAGCTCATCAACACTGATTGCCCAGGAGCTGTTAGTCGGCAGTCTGGATGGGTTCGCAGAAAAACTTTCCCTGCATCTCCAGACTCTAACTTTCATCAATACTCTCACTGAGAGGTTGACATGACTACTTAAAACCCCTGTCCTTTCTTTGAAAGGAACCTACCCATTACAGGACTATCCAAATCTTCTGACACTTCTCTGCCACTTCCTATAGTGACGAAAAGGCAAAGAATGACTGGGGGATAGGGGAAGTGCGAGAGATATTTAAGCCTTTGGCTGGGGTGTCTTTGCTTCCTCCTGGAGGCCAGGTGTTGTATTTCCCAACAGTAAGGAATGAAGTTGTGGACTCTCTACCAGTGATCTAGGCCTAATAGAAAAATATATTTCTCTGTTCTATTTTCAAATGTTTATGAGACTTTTGAAAATAGATTTTCCTTTTTACAGTGAATGTTTGATTCCATAGACCTTTTCTCAGAGATGTAAATCCCTTTCATCGAGTAAGGATTTTCTTCAATAGGTGTAGTTCATCTAGTTCTTCTTACAAGATAGTAATTGGCATTTACTTTTGATCTACAATCTTTAGTCTTATGACCCATTCCTTTACCATGATTTTTTGTTGATATCTTGGTTACTAAATATGTGACTTTCAAGAGTTAAAACCTGGTAACGTCTAAAGCATATTATTAAGCTTAGGACATTATCGGTATATTGTATGAAAACAGGAGTTTTCTTTATAATTCACAATCTACACCACAGATTATGTATTGTGAATGCGTTTACCCATAAGTTCCCTGAAAAGTCAGGCTTCTTTGCAGTTTCATTTTTTTTTTCCCAATAAAAGATTGTTCTTCATGATGAGTGAACCAGCTGGTAAACCTTTATCTAGACCTTTCCGCAGGAACCCAAGATCTCTAGGAGTTTTAAAAAGAATTCAAACTATAACCTTTGCGAGAACACCATGCAGGAAAGGTTTTCCAAGTCTTATGATAAATACATCTGGTAACAGGTTTCTTAGCCTGAATCAGGGTATTAAAAGCAACCATAAAATCAGATATTCTAACTTATGTAACAGACAATAGAAAAGAACAAAAGAAATTAGAACTCTTAAAAAGGTTGCATCAACGTTTAGTATATTTAAAAATAAATCAAACATCAAAAATAAAGAAAGATTTTTACTAGCAAAACAAGAGAAAGATTCCTGGAAGGGAAAATAAGAGAAAAACTAAGGCATCTATAGACAAGATTCTTTCGATAGGGAAACAGATCAGAGAAGCTTTTAGCTTCATTAACCAAAAAAAACAAAGATCTAGGAATTATATAAATAATATCAACTATAAAGGGTAGAATTTACAAGAGCCCTGTAAAATAGCCAAAGCATTTGCAGATTTTTATCAATCCTTATACACATCACAAAAAAGAGAGGATCAGGGGATGTAGATTGTTTTTGGACAAAAATAAATTTATCAAAAATAACAGAAGCCAAACTAGAACTATTAAATAAACCCTTAAATTCAGAAGAGATAAAATATATTATTAACTCCCTTCCACTAGAAAAAGCAGCCCCTTTTCATTCATATTATATAAATGATCTACTTACAGTGGATAAAACAGGATTCATATCAGGAAGATCCTCAGTTACGAACCTAAAGAAAATCTTATTTGCTATAGAAAAATACAATGTTAGAGGCAAAGAGGATGGGTGCGGTAATCTGACGGAGGCCTTCTTGTTAGCTTTGGTTGTATAGAAGGCCTTCAACAGAATCAAATTGCCCCATCTCTTCACCTCATTAGAGAATTTTGGGTTTAAGGGAATTTTCCTGGAATTTATAAAAAAAAACATATACTCAGTTTCTATAGCATATGTCCAAATAAATAATCTATTTTCAGAGCCAATACAGTTACAACGTGGCACCCGATAGGGGTGCACTTTATCCCCATTGTTATTTAATATTTCTTTAGATCCTTGGTTATTCATTTTAAATAAGATTATTCCAGGAATTGAGATTGGGAGATGTAAAATTAAATTGGTTGCCTATGCAGATGATTTATTGTTATTTATTTCAGATACAAAAAGCACATTTAGACAATATTTTAAAAACCATAGATCAATATAGCCATTTATCACGCTATAAAAGATTAAACTTTCAAAATCTCAAATATTATGGCTATTAAAAACTTCTAAAGACTTAGACCCTTTCAAGATCTAGATCTACCTATGGAATATCTAGGTATTAAAGGGACATTATACACTCATTTTTCCTTTGCCTATATGTTTTGTAGATCTATTTATATAGCCCATCATTTTTTTTTTTTTTTTTTAAATGTATAGTTTTGCTTATTTTTAAATAACATTGCTGTGATTTTCTGACTCCTAACCAAGCCCCAAAGTTTGATGTGAATACTGTCAGCTACCTTCTCCAACTTGCACCTGTTTGTGTAAAGGGTTTTTTCATATGCAAAACAAGGGGGAGTGTCTTATTTCCCACTTGCAATGGGCTTTCCAGCTAACTTTTCAACATAGCTAAACTGAGAGTTTCTAAGTAAGTCTTTAAACCGTTTTATCATGGATTTTTATATCAGTATCTGGGCATCTTGTTCTTTATAGTAGTGTCTATTACATGCAGTTCTATGAAAATGACTGTATACTGTCCCTTTAAGATCGATCAAAAAAATCAATATAAATGAAATGTTAAAGCAGCCACTGTAAAAATTAAAGACAAATTAAAAGCATGGGTAAATTTACCATTATCTCTACACGGAAAGATCCATCTAAAAAAAATTATAATATTTCCAAGCATAATATATACTTTGCAGATGCATCCATTAAAGATCTCTAAACTCGATTTATTCCAAATCGAAAAAGCTATAATGTTCTTTCTATAGAACAATAAGAAAGCAAGAATTAGCTTAATATTTTTTTTTATTTTTTTATCTGCCTTACACATAAGGGGAAAGGCTCTTTCAAATTTAGATTACTATAATACAGCCATACTCATAAAATACATCCTAGATTGGATTTTAGATAAAAAAGGAAACAATGCTTACGAACTAGATCAAGAGAGGACAGGGAATATGATCTTAAGATATTTGTTACATAGAAAACCTAGAGAACTACCGCAGAAGTTAAAATCGAGCTTTCTCTTTCAGGATATATACACAACGATTGGTATAGAGGAATCAAAGACACTGACAATCACGTTTTCATGTTATTTACCATTGTTGGTAAACCCTAAGTTCATGGCAGGATACCAATTTCCCTTTAATCTGTTGTATAAAAAGGGCTTAAAATGTATCCACCAACGCCTTGACATTAAACATAGGAAGATTAAACTATTTAGGGAAATAGCCTTAATTAACCATATTCCCCTTTCCCAAGAGTTTTACTATTCTCAGGTTAAACACTACATTGATTGTATTTGTAAAATATATCCCGGATTATGGGTGACCTCTCTTCTCCAAGATCTATGTAAATTCGCTGATAAAAAAAAATAATTAAAATATACGATAACATAATTTATGTAAGAACTTACCTGATAAATTAATTTCTTTCATATTAGCAAGAGTCCATGAGCTAGTGACGTATGGGATATACATTCCTACCAGGAGGGGCAAAGTTTCCCAAACCTCAAAATGCCTATAAATACACCCCTCACCACACCCACAAATCAGTTTAACGAATAGCCAAGAAGTGGGGTGATAAGAAAAAAAGTGCGAAAGCATAAAAAATAAGGAATTGGAATAGTTGTGCTTTATACAAAAAAATCATAATCACCACAAAAAAGGGTGGGTCTCATGGACTCTTGCTAATATGAAAGAAATGAATTTATCAGGTAAGTTCTTACATAAATTATGTTTTCTTTCATGTAATTAGCAAGAGTCCATGAGCTAGTGACGTATGGGATAATAAATACCCAAGATGTGGAACTTCCACGCAAGAGTCACTAGAGAGGGAGGGATAAAATAAAGACAGCCAATTCCGCTGAAAAATAATCCACACCCCAAACAAGTTTAAATCTTATAATGAAAAAAACTGAAATTATAAGCAGAAGAATCAAACTGAAACAGCTGCCTGAAGTACTTTTCTACCAAAAACTGCTTCAGAAGAAGAAAACACATCAAAATGGTAGAATTTAGTAAAAGTATGCAAAGAAGACCAAGTTGCTGCTTTGCAAATCTGATCAACCGAAGCTTCATTCCTAAATGCCCAGGAAGTAGAAACTGACCTAGTCGAATGAGCCGTAATCCTTTGAGGCGGAGTTCTACCCGACTCAACATAAGCATGATGAATCAAAGACTTTAACCAAGATGCCAAAGAAATGGCAGAGGCCTTCTGACCTTTCCTAGAACCAGAAAAGATAACAAATAGACTAGAAGTCTTTCGGAAATCTTTAGTAGCTTCAACATAATATTTCAAAGCTCTTACTACATCCAAAGAATGTAATGATCTTTCCTTAGAATTCTTAGGATTAGGACACAATGAAGGAACCACAATCTCTCTACTAATGTTGTTAGAATTCACAACCTTAGGTAAAAATTTAAATGAAGTCCGCAATACTGCCTTATCCTGATGAAAAATCAGAAAAGGAGATTCACAAGAAAGAGCAGATAACTCAGAAACTCTTCTAGCAGAAGAGATGGCCAAAAGAAACAAAACATTCCAAGAAAGTAATTTAATATCTAGAGAATGCATAGGTTCAAAGGGAGGAGCTTGTAGAGCTCCCAGAACCAAATTCAAACTCCAAGGAGGAGAAATTGACTTAATGACAGGTTTGATACGAACCAAAGCCTGTACAAAACAATGAATATCAGGAAGATTAGCAATCTTTCTGTGAAACAGCACAGAAAGAGCAGAAATTTGTCCTTTCAAGGAACTGGCAGATAAACCTTTATCCAGACCATCCTGAAGAAACTGTAAAATTCTAGGAATTCTAAAAGAATGCAGGAAAAATGATGAGAAGAACACCAAGAAATGTAAGTCTTCCAGACTCGATAATATATCTTCCTAGACAAAGATTTACGAGCCTGTAACATAGTATTAATTACGGAGTCAGAGAAACCTCTATGACTAAGAATCAAGCGTTCAATCTCCATACCTTCAAATTTAATGATTTGAGATCCTGATGGAAAAATGGGCCTTGAGATAGAAGGTCTGGTCTTAACGGAAGAGTCCAAGGTTGGCAACTGGCCATCCGAACAAGATCCGCATACCAAAACCTGTGAGGCCATGCTGGAGCCACCAGCAGTACAAACGAACGCTCCTTTAGAATCTTGGAAATCACTCTTGGAAGAAGAACTAGAGGTGGAAAGATATAGGCAGGATGATACTTCCAAGGAAGCGACAATGCATCCACTGCCTCCGCCTGAGGATCCCTGGATCACCTGGGAAGTTTCTTGTTTAGATGAGAAGCCATCAGATCTATTTCTGGAAGACCCCAGATTTGAACAATCTGAAGAAATACCTCTGGGTGAAGAGACCATTCGACCGGATGCAACGTCTGGCGACTGAGATAATCCGCTTCCCAATTGTCTATACCTGGGATGTGAACCGCAGAAATTAGACAGGAGCTGGATTCCGCCCATACAAGTATTCGAGATACTTCTTTCATCGCCAGAGGACTGTGAGTCCCCCCTTGATGATTGATATATGCCACGGTTGTGACATTGTCCGTCTGAAAACAAATGAACGATTCTCTCTTCAGAAGAGGCCACGACTGAAGAGCTCTGAAAATCGCACGGAGTTCCAAAATGTTGATTGGTAATCTCACCTCCTGAGATTCCCAAACCCCTTGTGCTGTCAGAGACCCCCATACCGCTCCCCAACCTGTCAGACTCGCATCTGTTGAGATCACAGTCCAGGTTGGAAGAACAAAAGAAGCCCCTTGAATTAAACGATGGTGATCTGTCCACCACATCAGAGAGTGTCGTACAATCGGATTTAAAGATATTAACTGTGATATCTTTGTATAATCCCTGCACCACTGGTTCAGCATACAGAGCTGAAGAGGTCGCATGTGAAAACGAGCAAAGGGGATCGCGTCCGATGCAGCAGTCATAAGACCTAGAATTTCCATGCATAAGGCTACCGAAGGGAATGATTGAAACCGAAGGTTTCGACAGGCTGAAATCAATTTCAGACGTCTCTTGTCCGTCAGAGACAAAGTCATGGACACTGAATCTATTTGGAAACCCAAAAAGGTTACCCTTGTCTGAGGAATCAATGAACTCTTTGGTAAATTGATCCTCCAACCATGTTCTTGAAGAAACGACACAAGTCGATTCGTATGAAATTCTGCTAAATGTGAAGACTGAGCAAGTACCAAGATATCGTCCAAATAAGGAAATACCACAATACCCTGTTCTCTGATTTCAGATAGAAGGGCACCGAGAACTTTTGAAAAAAATCCTTGGAGCCGTTGCTAGGCCGAACGGCAGAGCCACAAATTGGTAATGCTTGTCTAGAAAAGAGAATCTCAGAAACTGAAAGTGATCTGGATGAATCGGAATATGCAGATATGCATCCTGCAAATCTATTGTGGACATATAATGCCCTTGCTGAACAAAAGGCAGAATAGTCCTTATAGTTACCATTTTGAATGTTGGTATCCTTACATAACGATTCAATATTTTTAAATCCAGAACTGGTCTGAAGGAATTCTCCTTCTTTGGTACAATGAAGAGATTTGAGTAAAACCCCAGCCCCTGTTCCAGAACTGGCACAATTACTCCAGCCAACTCTAGATCTGAAACACATTTCAGAAATGCCTGAGCCTTCACTGGATTTATTGGAATGCGAGAAAGAAAAAATCTTCTTGCAGGTGGCCTTACCTTGAAACCTATTCTGTACCCTTGTGAAACAATGTTCTGAATCCAAAGACTGTGAATCGATTTGATCCAAATTTCTTTGAAAAATCGTAATCTGCCCCCTACCAGCTGCGCTGGAATGAGGGCCGCACCTTCATGTGGACTTGGGAGCTGGCTTTGGCTTTCTAAAAGGCTTGGATTTATTCCAGACTGGAGACGGTTTCCAAACAGAAACCGTTCCTTTAGGGGAAGGATCAGGCTTCTGTTCCTTATTCTGACGAAAGGAACGAAAACGATTAGCAGCCCTATATTTACCCTTAGATTTTTTTATCCTGAGGTAAAAAAGTTCCTTTCCCCCAGTAACAGTTGAAATAATAGAATCCAACTGAGAACCAAACAATTTATTACCTTGAAAAGAAAGGGAAAGCAAAGTGGACTTAGAAGACATATCAGCATTCCAAGTTTTAAGCCATAAAGCTCTTCTAGCTAGAATAGCTAAAGACATATATCTGACAACAACTCTGATGAAATAAAAAATGGCATCACAAATAAAGTTATTAGCATGTTGAAGAAGTTTAACAATGCTATGAGAATTATGATCTGACACTTGTTGCGCCAAAGCCTCCAACCAAAAAGTGAAAGCTGCAGCAACATCAGCCAAAGAAATAGCAGGCCTAAGAAGATTACCTGAACATAAATAAGCTTTCCTTAGAAAGGAATCAATCTTCCTATCTAAAGGATCCTTAAAGGAAGTACTATCTGCCGTAGGAATAGTAGTACGCTTAGCAAGAGTAGAGATAGCCCCATCAACTTTAGGGATTTTGTCCCAAAACTCTAATCTGTCAGATGGCACAGGATATAATTTCTTAAATCTTTTAGAAGGAGTAAAAGAATTACCCAGATTATTCCATTCCCTAGAAATTACTTCAGAAATAGCATCAGGGACAGGAAAAACTTCCGGAATAACTACAGGAGGTTTAAAAACCGAATTTAAACGCTTATTAGATTTAGTATCAAGAGGACTAGAATCCTCAATTTCTAAAGCGATTAAAACTTCTTTAAGTAAAGAACGAATAAATTCCATTTTGAATAAATATGAAGATTTATCAGTGTCAATATCTGAGACAGAATCCTCTGAACCAGAAAAATCCTCATCAGAAACAGACAAATCAGAATGATGAGGTTCATTTAAAAATTCATCTGAGAAATGAGAAGTTTTAAAAGACCTTTTACGCTTACTGGAAGGAGGAATAACAGACATAGCCTTCCTAATAGATTTAGAAACAAAATCTCTTATATTAACAGGAACATCCTGAGTATTAGATGTTGATGGAACAGCAACAGGTAATGGAATATTACTAATGGAAATTGAATCTGCATTAACAAGTTTATCATGACATTCATCACAAACTACAGCCGGAGGAACAGATACCACAAGTTTACAAGAAATGCACTTAACTTTGGTAGAACCAGCATCAGGCAGCGTTTTTCCAGAAGTAGCTTCTGATCCAGGGTCAATCTGAGACATCTTGCAACATGTAAGAGAAAAAACAACATATAAAGCAAAATCTATCAAATTCCTTAAATGACAGTTTCAGGAATGGGAAAAAATGCCAATGAACAAGCCTCTAGTAACCAGAAGCAAAAGAAAAATGACACTTAAATAGTGAGAAAAAAAGGTGGAGACAAAAATGACGCCCACTTTTTTAAGCGCCAAAAAAGACGCCCACATTATTGGCGCCAAAATGCTTTTGGCGCCGAGAATGACGCCACATCCGGTGACGCCGACACTTTTGGTGCAAAACGTCAAAAAAATGACGCAATCATGAACAACTTCCGGCGACAAGTATGACGCCGGAAATGACAAAGAATTTTTTTGCGCCAAAAAAGTCCGCGCCAAGGATGACGCAATAAAATGAAGCATTTTCAGCCCCCGCGAGCCTAACAGCCCACAGAGAAAAAAGTCAATTTAAAGGTAAGAAAAAAATTGATTATTCATATGCATTATCCCAAATAATGAAACTGTCTGTCTGAAATAAGGAATATTGATCATCCTGAATCAAGGCAAATAAATGTTTAAACACATATATTTAGAACTTTTACATAAAAGTGCCCAACCATAGCTGAGAGTGTCACAAAAAATAAGATTTACTTACCCCAGGACACTCATCTACATGTAGTAGAAAGCCAAACCAGTACTGAAACGAGAATCAGTAGAGGTAATGGTATATAAGAGTATATCGTCGATCTGAAAAGGGAGGTAAGAGATGAATCTCTACGACCGATAACAGAGAACCTATGAAAAAACATAATTTATGTAAGAACTTACCTGATAAATTCATTTCTTTCATATTAGCAAGAGTCCATGAGCTAGTGACGTATGCGATATACATTCCTACCAGGAGGGGCAAAGTTTCCCAAACCTTAAAATGCCTATAAATACACCCCTCACCACACCCACAAATCAGTTTAACGAATAGCCAAGAAGTGGGGTTATAAGAAAAAAGTGCGAAAGCATATAAAATAAGGAATTTGAATAATTGTGCTTTATACAAAAAAATCATAACCACCACAAAAAGGGTGGGCCTCATGGACTCTTGCTAATATGAAAGAAATGAATTTATCAGGTAAATTCTTACATAAATTATGTTTTCTTTCATGTAATTAGCAAGAGTCCATGAGCTAGTGACGTATGGGATAATGACTACCCAAGATGTGGATCTTTCCACGCAAGAGTCACTAGAGAGGGATGGATAAAATAAAGACAGCCAATTCCTGCTGAAAATAATCCACACCCAAAATAAAGTTTAATGAAAATATAAGCAGAAGATTCAAACTGAAACCGCTGCCTGAAGTACTTTTCTACCAAAAACTGCTTCAGAAGAAGAAAACACATCAAAATGGTAGAATTTAGTAAAAGTATGCAAAGAGGACCAAGTTGCTGCTTTGCAAATCTGATCAACCGAAGCTTCATTCCTAAACGCCCAGGAAGTAGAAACTGACCTAGTAGAATGAACTGTAATCCTTTGAGGCGGAGTTTTACCCGACTCAACATAGGCATGATGAATTAAAGATTTCAACCAAGATGCCAAAGAAATGGCAGAAGCTTTCTGGCCTTTTCTAGAACCGGAAAAGATAACAAACAGACTAGAAGTCTTTCGGAAAGATTTAGTAGCTTCAACATAATATTTCAAAGCTCTAACAACATCCAAAGAATGCAACGATTTCTCCTTAGAATTCTTAGGATTAGGACATAATGAAGGAACCACAATTTCTCTACTAATGTTGTTGGAATTCACAACCTTAGGTAAAAATTGAAAAGAAGTTCGCAACACCGCCTTATCCTGATGAAAAATCAGAAAAGGAGACTCACAAGAAAGAGCAGATAATTCAGAGACTCTTCTGGCAGAAGAGATCGCCAAAAGGAACAAAACTTTCCAAGAAAGTAATTTAATGTCCAATGAATGCATGGGTTCAAAAGGAGGAGCTTGAAGAGCCCCCAGAACCAAATTCAAACTCCAAGGAGGAGAAATTGACTTAATGACAGGTTTTATACGAACCAAAGCTTGTACAAAACAATGAATATCAGGAAGATTAGCAATCTTTCTGTGAAAAAGAACAGAAAGAGCAGAGATTTGTCCTTTCAAGGAACTTGCGGACAAACCCTTATCTAAACCATCCTGAAGAAACTGTAAAATTCTCGGTATTCTAAAAGAATGCCAAGAAAAATGATGAGAAAGACACCAAGAAATATAAGTCTTCCAGACTCTAGAATATATCTCTCTAGATACAGATTTACGAGCCTGTAACATAGTATTAATCACAGAGTCAGAGAAACCTCTTTGACCAAGAATCAAGCGTTCAATCTCCATACCTTTAAATTTAAGGATTTGAGATCCTGATGGAAAAAAGGACCTTGCGACAGAAGGGCTGGTCTTAACGGAAGAGTCCAGGGTTGGCAAGAGGCCATCCGGACAAGATCCGCATACCAAAACCTGTGAGGCCATGCCGGAGCTACCAGCAGAACAAACGAGCATTCCTTCAGAATCTTGGAGATTACTCTTGGAAGAAGAACTAGAGGCGGAAAGATATAGGCAGGATGATACTTCCAAGGAAGTGATAATGCATCCACTGCCTCCGCCTGAGGATCCCGGGATCTGGACAGATACCTGGGAAGTTTCTTGTTTAGATGAGACGCCATCAGATCTATTTCTGGAAGTTCCCACATTTGAACAATCTGAAGAAATACCTCTGGGTGAAGAGACCATTCGCCCGGATGCAACGTTTGGCGACTGAGATAATCCGCTTCCCAATTGTCTATACCTGGGATATGAACCGCAGAGATTAGACAGGAGCTGGATTCCGCCCAAACCAGAATTTGAGATACTTCTTTCATAGCCAGAGGACTGTGAGTCCCTCCTTGATGATTGATATATGCCACAGTTGTGACATTGTCTGTCTGAAAACAAATGAACGATTCTCTCTTCAGAAGAGGCCAAGACTGAAGAGCTCTGAAAATTGCACGGAGTTCCAAAATATTGATCGGTAATCTCACCTCCTGAGATTCCCAAACTCCTTGTGCCGTCAGAGATCCCCACACAGCTCCCCAACCTGTAAGACTTGCATCTGTTGAAATTACAGTCCAGGTCGGAAGAACAAAAGAAGCCCCCTGAATTAAACGATGGTGATCTCCAAAATTCCTATCTATCAGACGGCACAGGATATAATTGCTTAAAACGTTTAGAAGGAGTAAAAGAATTACCCAAATTATTCCATTCTCTGGAAATTACTTCAGAAATAGCACCAGGAACAGGAAAAACTTCTGGAATAACCACAGGAGATTTAAAGACTTTATCTAAACGTTTAGATTTAGTATCAAGAGGACCAGAATCCTCAATTTCTAAAGCAATTAGTACTTCTTTAAGTAAAGAACGAATAAATTCCATTTTAAATAAATTGAAGATTTATCAGCATCAACCTCTGAGACAGAATCCTCTGAACTAGAAGAGTTATTAGAATCAGAATGATGATGTTCATTTAAAAATTCATCCGTATACAGAGAAGTTTTAAAAGATTTTTTATGTTTACTAGAAGGAGGAATAACAGACATAGCCTTCTTGATGGATTCAGAAACAAAATCTCTTATGTTATCAGGAACACTCTGAACATTAGATGTTGATGGAACTGCAACAGGTAATGGTATATTACTAAAGGAAATATCTGCATTAACGAGTTTGTCATGACAATTAGTACAAACAACAGCTGGAGGAACAACTACCAAAAGTTTACAGCAGATAGCTTTGGTAGTTCCAGCACCAGACAGCGATTTTCCTGAAGTATCTTCTGACTCAGATGCAACGTGAGACATCTTGCAATATGTAAGAGAAAAAACAACATATAAAGCAAAATTGATCAAATTCCTTAAATGACAGTTTCAGGAATGGGAAAAAATGCCAAGGAACAAGCTTCTAGCAACCAGAAGCAATGAAAAATGAGACTTAAATAATGTGGAGACGCCCATATTTTTTAGTGCCAAAATAAGACGCCCACATTATTTGGCTAAATGCTTTTGGCGCCAAAGAATGACGCCACATCCGGAACGCCGACATTTTTGGTGCAAAAGATGGTCAAAAAATGACGTAACTTCCGGCGACACGTATGACGCCGGAAACAGAAAAGATTTTTTTTTTTTTTTTGCGCCAAAAAAAGACCGCGCCAAGAATGACGTAATAAAATGAAGCATTTTCAGCCCCCGCGAGCCTAACAGCCCACAGGAAAAAAGTCAAAATTTTTTAAGGTAAGAAAAAAATGATTGATTCAAATGCATTATCCCAAATATGAAACTGACTGTCTGAAAATAAGGAATGTTGAACATCCTGAGTCAAGGCAAATAAATGTTTGAACACATATATTTAGAACTTTATAAAAAAGTGCCCAACCATAGCTTAGAGTGTCACAGAAAATAAGATTTACTTACCCCAGGACACTCATCTACATGTTTGTAGAAAGCCAAACCAGTACTGAAACGAAAATCAGCAGAGGTAATGGTATATATAAGAGTATATCGTCGATCTGAAAAGGGAGGTAAGAGATGAATCTCTACGACCGATAACAGAGAACCTATGAAATAGACCCCGTAGAAGGAGTAAATGTTCCAAAAATGTAGAGGAAAAAACAAAAATGGGTGTTTATACTGTCAACAGAGGAACAATGATGTACTGTTATCCGCAATTGTAAATGTAAGCCTGACCTACCAACCCAGGTAGGTGCTGTGCAAGATTTGCACCAATTGACTTGTTGGAAGTCCTCCGTTGTCTAGACAGTCACAAATTACTACATTCACCCAGGGTTCCTCTCCCCCCGGAGATCAGTAGGTAGCGCAGGGAAATGGATCTTATAGTTACAGGCCAACAAACGAACAAACATCCAACATGTGGGACGGCACTTAAAGCTTCCAATTGGCAAAGTAACACAGACTCCCCTTAAACAGATTGTAGGCAAATACCTCATATGCTGTTGCTCCAGCGGTTTTCCTGTTGTCACACCGGACTGCAACGATGTATGCCCAACTGCGGGGGGAAGGCTGTCATCAATCCCCGGTCCTGCAGGCTGTTTCCTGTATTCCGCCCGATCCACAGCTCACAGCCAAGGAATCAGTGCTCACTAAGGCCCAGAAGTGCACAGTAACGAACAAGAGAACAGAAGCACCTGATACTGGCCGTTGATAATTAGAAGTGAATTTAATTCAAAGAACAGGGTATAACATTACAAAGTACAAAGTAAACACAGGGCTCATGGCCCTAGTAAAAACAATACAGAGGGGGTGAAAAATAATCGAGCTAGTGACAAAACAGCGGCTAACGCGTTTCGGCGTGAGCCTTACTCATAGCCTCTTAAAACACAAATGAAATCTAGAAGATTAAAAAACCTAGCTCCTCATCTGATTGGTTGGCGGGACACACACCCTGCAACTAATTATCCAATCTAAGACTGTTAAACTGACTGTGTATACACACTCATACACACCCACCCCCACCCCCTATGAAAGCACTATACTAGATCGACACTAATCACTAATAGTGAAGATAATAATTTTTATTATGCTAGTCTTCATCACTGAATAGTCCAGACCAGTATCAATGAACCGGAAAAAACTAGCCGGTTTACACAACGTACCAAGACGCTGGTCGGATAGTGCCAAAATTCAGCCCTGCCGTGCCGGAGATTCTCCACTCCATTCACTGATGGAGTCCGAATCCAGGGCTCAGAGTGGGAGTGAACACACGATCTGAGCAATTCTGATAGGGTCGCGCCTTGGAGCTTAGCCAGTGATATCACTGAAACCCGCCTACATGCCATACGTCAGCACGGAAAATAAACAAAGAAAGTGCAATAAACACAATCACAAGATAATATTGGGGGGCGAGAAGAGAGGGATAAGAATACCAAACTACGAATGCAACAAAATCAATCTAGACCTACAACCAAACAAAGGAAGTGTGATTATGGTCAATTACCCTTTAATCTGCATTCCACAACAATCCTATTCAAAGTGGGCAAATCTGTGGACCAAATACGGTCCATAATACACGAATCATATACAGCGATGAAAATGCAAATAAGTGAAGGGTAAGAACATAGAATAATGAAACAATAATAATACAAAATAATACAAAATAACTATGCAGACATGGCACAGATACATATGGGGAGCCAACAATCTCAACCCGTAACGTGTTACAGTAGCCAGACATGTGTCATTCAAACCAAAAGTTGCCAAAGTTGCAAAGCCTATGAATATACCATATGAAACACTCCGAGTTGGAATGGAGATAAAACAGACGAGAAATTACAGAAAACAGTTGTAATCATTTAACGGGATCACGCAAGAGAGAGAAGAAGTGATGGGACATATATATATATCCCCCCTCCCCTCTCCCTCTTGCAGTCCAAAACAAGCATCAAACCTAGCACAATCAAAATCAAAAACCCAAATAGAAAGTACCCAATATAAATACAGCACAACGATGCCAATAATTATAATAAACCAGAGCTTATTATAGACCAAAATTAGTTACGATCAGAAAAATTGTACCAAAAATTAGGCCACAAATTTATTTGGACCAAAAATTAATCAGGTCAAACTCCGAATTGAGGCCACTTGGAATCCTGGTCTTTAGTTTAAAAATCCAGAATGCCTCCTTTTCTCCAAGTTTATTTACCCTGTCTCCCTGGCCTTTTCTAAAGGGGACTTTATCAATAATGGTCCAGACAAAGGACCTTAGTGACTTATCATGAATCTCAACAAAGTGACTAACCAGGGGAGTCGTTTTGGAACCAATCCTGATGTCCGACATGTGTTCCTTAATACGAGTCCTGGCCTCTCGTGTTGAGAGTCCCACATACTGTAAGGAACATAAGCTGCAAGTGATGAGATATATGATGTAAGTATGTCTACAATTCAGACAATATTTAATATTGAATCTCTCACCACTCGCCGTGGAAACAAACGTGTCCCCCACAGTAATCCTTTCACATGCCACACAGGTATGATAATGGCATTTAAATACTCCCAAAGATGTCAACCAAGAGGACGTTTGATTGGGGGGTTCTCTCCAAATCTTGGTTGGGGCAACCATATTGCCTATAGTCTTATTTTTCCTATACGCAAATCTAATGCCCCTCTCCACTGTGTCAGTCAGCCCATCATCAGCCGACAAGAGGCCGAAATGTTTGTTCACTATCCGGCAGATTTCATCGTACTGCTTAGAGTAGTCAGTGATGAAAGACACCCTGTCACCAAAATTATGTATCTCTGAACCGCCCCCCTTATTCCTCCTGCCTAAAGTCAGAAGTCTCTCCCTGGGGATCCTCTCTACATCTTTTCTTGCTCTCATAATCGTCGGAGAATCGTACCCTCTTTCTTTAAGCCTCAGAGCCAGGTCATCCGCCTGCTTATCGTATGCAATGCATGACGTACAATTTCTCTTGAGGCGGATGAACTGGCTCTTAGCCACACCCCTAAACACTCTTTTGGGGTGACAGCTCGAGGCGTGTAACAATGAATTCCCAGCTATGGGTTTTCGAAAAACCTCCGTGCTGATGCCCTGGCCCTGTACACCCTCCAGTGTGATGTCCAGAAAGTTGACACATTTATCCTGTACTTCAGAAGTAAAACTTAGCCCACAATCATTATTATCCAGACCAGCCACGAATTCTTCAAGTTGAGAGTCGGTTCCTCCCCAGACAAATAGCAGGTCATCAATGTACCTGCCGTACCATATGATGTTAGCTCTAAAGGGGTTTCGTTCCCCAAAGACGTGGGACAGTTCCCACCATCCCATGAAGATGTTAGCATAGGACGGGGCAAACTTTGCTCCCATGGCTGTCCCACGTCTCTGGAGATAGAATTGTCCCATGAACTCAAAATAATTGTGAGTGAGGAGGAACCGAGTTACTTCCACTACAAACTCCACAAACCTGGGTTTGCTACCAAAGTGCCTGTTCAGAAAGAAACGTACAGCTTCCACCCCCTTGTCATGGCGGATGGAAGTGTACAAGGATTTAACATCTACAGTGAGCCATCTGTAGTTGGTCTCCCAAGTTAGTTGACTCAACAGGTTAAGAACATGTTTAGTGTCCGCCAGGTGACTCCATAGAGTACTCACCAGTGGTTGCAAAATATCATCGAGCCATTCCGACAGGTGTTCAAGTAATGACCCGATACCGTTCACAATTGGTCTCCCCCGTACATCCACCAAAGATTTATGAACCTTTGGTAGATGGTTAAAAGTAGCAATTGTAGGGTTAGAAACGAGAAGGTATTCCTTAGTGTCAGGGTCAATAAACCCACCTTCCACCCCATCATCTACAAGGGAGGCCAATTGTGACCGGTACGCTCTAGTGGGGTCACCTGGCAGCACCACATAATCATCCGTGCTGGTGAGTTGTCTCATGGCCTCAAAAATGAAATCCTCTCTATTCTGCAAGACTATAGTGCCACCCTTATCAGCGGCCCTAATTATAATCCCTTCATTCTTACTAAGCTTTTCCAATGCAAGTTTTTGTTTCCTAGTCATGTTACCCTGTTCTCCTCTCACCGATTTGTAATACAGGCGAGTGAGGTCCTCCTCTATTCTATTTTGGAATTTCTCCAGAAGGCTGCCTCTACATTGGATAGGATAAAAGTTAGATTTTTCCTTAAACGAAGGTAATCCAATGTTGGCAGTGGTATAATTATCCCCACCTTCTGAGAGAGATTCCAATGTTCCAATGTCACAAAATTCCTGGAAATTTAGAGAGTTGTCCCTAAGGTTACCTGAGGGCCTGGAGTCTACTCCAAGATGAATGGCATCGTGACTCTCATCAGCATCTCCTCTTCTGGGATGCATCTTAAAGAGTTTCTTAAGGGTCAGGTCACGTATCAACTTATTGACGTTAAGCAGTGTCCTGAACAAATCAAAGTCAGCTGTAGGCACAAAAGTTAATCCAAGGCTGAGAACTTCAAGTTCATGAGCATCCAGGGTATAGCTGGAAAGGTTGATGACATTCAGAACCTGTAGTTCCCCCTTCCTCTGCCCCTTCTCTGTGGGTATCTCCGCTGTTCCTTGTATTGATGGTCTGCGCCTTGGCTCGTGCTTTGGTTTCCTCCTCCCCCCCCTTCTGGTGTTTTTTGGGGTATGGAAAAAACCTGTTCCAGCTGTGTTTGATCTCGAGCACGATTGTCCACTCTTAACCCCGTGTCACTAGGAGGTTCTTCTCTATAATTGGTCTGGGAGAAAAACTGTTGAGTTGGTGCTTTGAGGATGGAGAGGGTTTCCTTGGGTCTAGTGCTCTGAACAGGTGGATGTTCCTCACCTCCTGACCCTGATCCTGAACCCTCTGATTCACCCTCACTCTCATAAAAATTGACCCTCCTTCCTCTGTTTCCTCTGTGTCTGCGACCACCACGTTGCTGGTTAGGATGAAAGGTATTCTTGTTCTGTTCCCTTCTCAGGAGTGATCTATCCCTTTTGTTCCAAATATAGACCCTGTTCTGGTCGTAGTCCTGTTGGTCCCGTAGGTACTTGTTATGCTTTATTTGGAGAAGTAGAGCTTTCGCCTCTGCCACTACCCGTTGTAGCGTATCATTAAACTTAAGAAAGTTCACATCCTCACTTCGGGTGTTAAGCTCCTTTTGTATCTCCTTAATTTTATTAGCTGTGTCCTCTAATTCCTTCTGTTTATAGTCACAGATTATTTTCATCAGTTGGAAGGAACATTCCGATAGTTTACTGTTCCACAATTCTATGAAGGTTTTATCATCCGTTAGGAAGGTCGGATACTTGTTTAGTCTTAATCCCCTCGGTATGATTCCCAGCTCCTGATATTTGTTTAGGGTATTGATATCCCAAAATAGTTTGTCTTCCTTCAGAAGCAAGAATTCCAACTCCTCAAAGAGTGTTATTAGATTGTAATTCCTCTTATTGGTTGAGAAAATTTTATAGCAATCCTTGGCATTCAAATCCCTCTCTTCCACGGATCTAAGTGCAAACAAGGTGGGGGCTCCCTCTGTATTAGTTATACCCTCATTGTCCATGATAGCTGTGGATCTGGGCGGTAAAGTATAAACACCCGGAGTCAGGCCAGACCCCACACTCAGGCGTAAATGTTCCAAAAATGTAGAGGAAAAAACAAAAATGGGTGTTTATACTGTCAACAGAGGAACAATGATGTACTGTTATCCGCAATTGTAAATGTAAGCCTGACCTACCAACCCAGGTAGGTGCTGTGCAAGATTTGCACCAATTGACTTGTTGGAAGTCCTCCGTTGTCTAGACAGTCACAAATTACTACATTCACCCAGGGTTCCTCTCCCCCCGGAGATCAGTAGGTAGCGCAGGGAAATGGATCTTATAGTTACAGGCCAACAAACGAACAAACATCCAACATGTGGGACGGCACTTAAAGCTTCCAATTGGCAAAGTAACACAGACTCCCCTTAAACAGATTGTAGGCAAATACCTCATATGCTGTTGCTCCAGCGGTTTTCCTGTTGTCACACCGGACTGCAACGATGTATGCCCAACTGCGGGGGGAAGGCTGTCATCAATCCCCGGTCCTGCAGGCTGTTTCCTGTATTCCGCCCGATCCACAGCTCACAGCCAAGGAATCAGTGCTCACTAAGGCCCAGAAGTGCACAGTAACGAACAAGAGAACAGAAGCACCTGATACTGGCCGTTGATAATTAGAAGTGAATTTAATTCAAAGAACAGGGTATAACATTACAAAGTACAAAGTAAACACAGGGCTCATGGCCCTAGTAAAAACAATACAGAGGGGGTGAAAAATAATCGAGCTAGTGACAAAACAGCGGCTAACGCGTTTCGGCGTGAGCCTTACTCATAGCCTCTTAAAACACAAATGAAATCTAGAAGATTAAAAAACCTAGCTCCTCATCTGATTGGTTGGCGGGACACACACCCTGCAACTAATTATCCAATCTAAGACTGTTAAACTGACTGTGTATACACACTCATACACACCCACCCCCACCCCCTATGAAAGCACTATACTAGATCGACACTAATCACTAATAGTGAAGATAATAATTTTTATTATGCTAGTCTTCATCACTGAATAGTCCAGACCAGTATCAATGAACCGGAAAAAACTAGCCGGTTTACACAACGTACCAAGACGCTGGTCGGATAGTGCCAAAATTCAGCCCTGCCGTGCCGGAGATTCTCCGCTCCATTCACTGATGGAGTCCGAATCCAGGGCTCAGAGTGGGAGTGAACACACGATCTGAGCAATTCTGATAGGGTCGCGCCTTGGAGCTTAGCCAGTGATATCACTGAAACCCGCCTACATGCCATACGTCAGCACGGAAAATAAACAAAGAAAGTGCAATAAACACAATCACAAGATAATATTGGGGGGCGAGAAGAGAGGGATAAGAATACCAAACTACGAATGCAACAAAATCAATCTAGACCTACAACCAAACAAAGGAAGTGTGATTATGGTCAATTACCCTTTAATCTGCATTCCACAACAATCCTATTCAAAGTGGGCAAATCTGTGGACCAAATACGGTCCATAATACACGAATCATATACAGCGATGAAAATGCAAATAAGTGAAGGGTAAGAACATAGAATAATGAAACAATAATAATACAAAATAATACAAAATAACTATGCAGACATGGCACAGATACATATGGGGAGCCAACAATCTCAACCCGTAACGTGTTACAGTAGCCAGACATGTGTCATTCATCTGCCGGATAGTGAACAAACATTTCGGCCTCTTGTCGGCTGATGATGGGCTGACTGACACAGTGGAGAGGGGCATTAGATTTGCGTATAGGAAAAATAAGACTATAGGCAATATGGTTGCCCCAACCAAGATTTGGAGAGAACCCCCCAATCAAACGTCCTCTTGGTTGACATCTTTGGGAGTATTTAAATGCCATTATCATACCTGTGTGGCATGTGAAAGGATTACTGTGGGGGACACGTTTGTTTCCACGGCGAGTGGTGAGAGATTCAATATTAAATATTGTCTGAATTGTAGACATACTTACATCATATATCTCATCACTTGCAGCTTATGTTCCTTACAGTATGTGGGACTCTCAACACGAGAGGCCAGGACTCGTATTAAGGAACACATGTCGGACATCAGGATTGGTTCCAAAACGACTCCCCTGGTTAGTCACTTTGTTGAGATTCATGATAAGTCACTAAGGTCCTTTGTCTGGACCATTATTGATAAAGTCCCCTTTAGAAAAGGCCAGGGAGACAGGGTAAATAAACTTGGAGAAAAGGAGGCATTCTGGATTTTTAAACTAAAGACCAGGATTCCAAGTGGCCTCAATTCGGAGTTTGACCTGATTAATTTTTGGTCCAAATAAATTTGTGGCCTAATTTTTGGTACAATTTTTCTGATCGTAACTAATTTTGGTCTATAATAAGCTCTGGTTTATTATAATTATTGGCATCGTTGTGCTGTATTTATATTGGGTACTTTCTATTTGGGTTTTTGATTTTGATTGTGCTAGGTTTGATGCTTGTTTTGGACTGCAAGAGGGAGAGGGGAGGGGGGATGGGGGATATATATATATGTCCCATCACTTCTTCTCTCTCTTGCGTGATCCCGTTAAATGATTACAACTGTTTTCTGTAATTTCTCGTCTGTTTTATCTCCATTCCAACTCGGAGTGTTTCATATGGTATATTCATAGGCTTTGCAACTTTGGCAACTTTTGGTTTGAATGACACATGTCTGGCTACTGTAACACGTTACGGGTTGAGATTGTTGGCTCCCCATATGTATCTGTGCCATGTCTGCATAGTTATTTTGTATTATTTTGTATTATTATTGTTTCATTATTCTATGTTCTTACCCTTCACTTATTTGCATTTTCATCGCTGTATATGATTCGTGTATTATGGACCGTATTTGGTCCACAGATTTGCCCACTTTGAATAGGATTGTTGTGGAATGCAGATTAAAGGGTAATTGACCATAATCACACTTCCTTTGTTTGGTTGTAGGTCTAGATTGATTTTGTTGCATTCGTAGTTTGGTATTCTTATCCCTCTCTTCTCGCCCCCCAATATTATCTTGTGATTGTGTTTATTGCACTTTCTTTGTTTATTTTCCGTGCTGACGTATGGCATGTAGGCGGGTTTCAGTGATATCACTGGCTAAGCTCCAAGGCGCGACCCTATCAGAATTGCTCAGATCGTGTGTTCACTCCCACTCTGAGCCCTGGATTCGGACTCCATCAGTGAATGGAGCGGAGAATCTCCGGCACGGCAGGGCTGAATTTTGGCACTATCCGACCAGCGTCTTGGTACGTTGTGTAAACCGGCTAGTTTTTTCCGGTTCATTGATACTGGTCTGGACTATTCAGTGATGAAGACTAGCATAATAAAAATTATTATCTTCACTATTAGTGATTAGTGTCGATCTAGTATAGTGCTTTCATAGGGGGTGGGGGTGGGTGTGTATGAGTGTGTATACACAGTCAGTTTAACAGTCTTAGATTGGATAATTAGTTGCAGGGTGTGTGTCCCGCCAACCAATCAGATGAGGAGCTAGGTTTTTTAATCTTCTAGATTTCATTTGTGTTTTAAGAGGCTATGAGTAAGGCTCAAGCCGAAACGCGTTAGCCGCTGTTTTGTCACTAGCTCGATTATTTTTCACCCCCTCTGTATTGTTTTTACTAGGGCCATGAGCCCTGTGTTTACTTTGTACTTTGTAATGTTATACCCTGTTCTTTGAATTAAATTCACTTCTAATTATCAACGGCCAGTATCGGGTGCTTCTGTTCTCTTGTTCGTTCCCGTAGAAGGAGATCATTGCATTCAAATAGGCAATACTCTCCTCACATCCCTCTGACATTCACTGCACGCTGAGAGGAAAACCGGGCTCCAACCTGCTGCGGAGCGCATATCAACGTAGAATCTAGCACAAACTTACTTCACCACCTCCATAGGAGGCAAAGTTTGTAAAACTGATTTGTGGGTGTGGTGAGGGGTGTATTTATAGGCATTTTAAGGTTTGGGAAACTTTGCCCCTCCTGGTAGGAATGTATATCCCATACGTCACTAGCTCATGGACTCTTGCTAATTAAATGAAAGAAAGATCCCGTAGAAGGAGACCATTGAATTCAAATAGGCAATACTCTCCTCACATCCCTCTGACATTCACTGCACACTGAGAGGAAAACCGGGCTCCAGCCTGCTGCGAAGCGCATATCAACGTAGAATCTAGCACAAACTTACTTCACCACCTCCAAGGGAGGCAACGTTTGTAAAACTGATTTGTGGGTGTGGTGAGGGGTGTATTTATAGGCATTTTGAGGTTTGGGAAACTTTGCCCCTCCTGGTAGGAATGTATATCCCATACGTCACTAGCTCATGGACTCTTGCTAATTACATGAAAGAAATATACAATGTTATTATACACAAAACAGTTGATTGGGAAATGGATAATTTTATTGCTAGATAGAGCAAAATTTGTAAGACAAGAGTATCTAAACAAATAATTTGTACTAGCTTGAAGTTGATAGAGAGGAACACTATGATAAATTCAATAAGCAGATTCTCTCAGCTTCCGCTGCTCAATGTAGTCTGCCCGTGCTTAACCCTCAAACTAGCACAAATAACAAGTTAGAAACACACACCTCCTGCAGCCCCCTGCATCAGGTGTGCTCTATCCAAAATTCAAAGTCCGTAGGAAGGCAGATACATGCAAAAGATAGGCCTGTAAGCAATTTGTTTCAGGTAGTAGTATACAACCTGTCAGCAAAGTGCTGTGAGACATCCAAGAAAAAACTTCCTTGTGACCAAGTCGTTACTAGTAAAACATAACTTTTATTAAAAGTATAGAGTTAAATTCACAGACGCACCATGGGGGTTGGAGGTATTTGTAACCAGTACCAGGGCCGCCACTAGAAATTTTGGGGCCCCTGACTTAATCATTGATCAGGCCCCCCCTTCCTTTGACATGTGCAATTTTTGACCAAGTGACTAAAACGTATATGCACCTTATTCTAAAGTGTCTATTTAAACTTGGAAATGTAGGAAAGGTAGTAACATACACACACACAGACGCACTCATACACTGAATCACACATAAGGATTCACATATAGACACGTAAAGAAACAGACACAGACACCCAAACAGACACGCAGCACTTGTTTACATTGACCTGACAAGTAATGAGGTAAACTACAGTTTTTTTAAAAAAAAGGAGATTTAGAAAACAAAATATGGAGTTCTGATTATCTTTTTGTAAAGGAAGATGCCAACTAAATGATGACAACAGCATGCAGTGGCTGAAAGGAAGGGCCCTGAACTGCCTAAACAATAATTTAAAGGTTAAATGGTGGATTGGTGACTTCAGGAAAGGTCCCGTTAGTTTCAAAGTCTGTAGAAAGATGTGAATAATCAGTAGTAAGGTCAAAATGTCCTAAAAAGGAACAGACAATGGACACACACACACACAAACTTTCACATACACCCAAGGAAACACCGACAGAGACAGCCCCAGAAAAACACATAAAGACATACACACACACACAGACACCCACAGAAAACACACAAAGACATACACACAGAGAGAGACAACCACATAAAACACAGAAAGACATACATACACACACCCTCACTGAGACATCCACAGCACTGAAAACACACAAAGACATCCACAGAAAACACAGACATACATACATACACACACACACCCTCACAAAGACATCCACAGAAAACACAGACATACACACCCACCCTCACAGAGGCATCCAGAGAAAATACACAAAGACAAACATACACACACCCTCACAGAGACACCCATAGAAAAAGATCAAAGACATCCAGCACTACGGAATTTGACGGTGCTTTACAAATAAATGATAATAGTAATAATAATAATAATAATAATAATAATATGCACACACCCTCACAGATATCCACAGAAAAAAAATACATAAACACTCAGAGACACAAACCAAAGCACAAAGTCAAACACAGACACCCACAGAAACACTCACAGGAGGAAACATCTATGCACCTTGCATCCCCTAAATCAACAGTGTGTGACATGCATGACAAAAAAAAATTGCAGAAATTAAATCAAAGAATCATTTTTGTAAATGTGCAAACAAAAATTATTCTGTGAATTCAAAATTGTACATTAATGATCTGGGTAGATGGCTAGATGAAGAAAAGTACTTTTAAAAGTGTTCCCATCTGTCAGCTGTACTTATGGATTTTGAAAATGCTGTACTCTATATGGTCTTGGTGGAACCATAAGCTGTGGTACTCATATCATTAAATCTGGTTAAATGCAGGATTTAGGCTTAAACAAGTGTGAGAGAAAAAAAGTAAGGGCGCTAAAAAAGCTAAAAATACCACTTAAAGCTGACAGATAAATGTATAATAACCAGGGACTTCAATAGAATATTGTGTATTTAATATACCATAAAAAATGACAAGAACATAAACTTAAAAGGGACGTCTCCCAAGAAATTGCATAATAAAATGATACAGCATAAAAAATTTTCAGCATAAAAACAGAATTTATGCTTACCTGATAAATTACTTTCTCCAACGGTGTGTCCGGTCCACGGCGTCATCCATTACTTGTGGGATATTCTCCTCCCCCACAGGGAAAGGCAAGGAGATGTCCATATAGTCCCTCCCAGGCTCCGCCCCCCCAGTCATTCGACCGACGGTTAGGAGAAAAAAAGGAGAAACTATAGGGTGCCGTGGTGACTGTAGTGTATAGAGAAAGACATTTTTCAAACCTGATTAAAAAACCAGGGCGGGCCGTGGACCGGACACACCGTTGGAGAAAGTAATTTATCAGGTAAGCATAAATTCTGTTTTCTCCAACATTGGTGTGTCCGGTCCACGGCGTCATCCATTACTTGTGGGAACCAATACCAAAGCTTTAGGACACGGATGAAGGGAGGGAGCAAATCAGATTACCTAAACAGAAGGCACCACGTCTTGCAAAACCTTTCTCCCAAAAATAGCCTCCGAAGAAGCAAAAGTATCAAATTTGTAGAATTTGGCAAAAGTGTGCAGAGAAGACCAAGTCGCTGCCTTACATATCTGATCAACAGAAGCCTCATTCTTGAAGGCCCATGTGGAAGCCACAGCCCTAGTAGAGTGAGCTGTGATTCGTTCAGGAGGCTGCCGTCCGGCAGTCTCATAAGCCAATCGGATAATGCTTTTCAGCCAGAAAGAGAGGTAGCAGTAGCTTTTTGTCCTCTCCTCTTACCAGAATAAACGACAAACAAAGAAGAAGTTTGTCTGAAATCCTTTGTTGCTTCTAAATAGAACTTTAAAGCATGGACTACATCTAAATTGTGTAACAAACGTTTCTTCTTTGAAACTGGTTCATTCGGACACAAAGAAGGGACAACTATTTCCTGGTTAATATTCTTGTTGGAAACAACTTTTGGAAGAAAACCAGGCTTGGTACGCAAAACAACCTTATCTGAATGGAACACCAGATAGGGTGGATCACACTGCAAAGCAGATAGTTCAGAAACTCTTCTAGCAGAAGAAATAGCAACCAAAAACAGAACTTTCCAAGATAGTAACTTGATATCTATGGAATGTAAGGGTTCAAATGGAACCCCTTGAAGAACTGAAAAAACTAAATTTAGACTCCAGGGAGGAGTCAAAGGTCTGTAAACAGGCTTGATTCTGACCAAAGCCTGTACAAAAGCTTGTACATCTGGCACAGCTGCCAGTCGTTTGTGTAACAAGACAGATAAAGCAGAAATCTGTCCTTTTAGAGAACTCGCTGACAATCCCTTATCCAAACCTTCTTGGAGAAAGGAGAGGATCCTGGGAATTTTAATCCATGAGAATCCCTTGGATTCACACCAACAGATATATCTTTTCCATATTTTATGGTAAATCCTTCTAGTCACAGGTTTTCTGGCTTGGACCAGAGTATCTATCACTGAATCTGAAAACCCGCGCTTGGATAAAATCAAGCGTTCAATTTCCAAGCAGTCAGCTGGAGAGAAACTAGATTTGGATGTTCGAATGGACCTTGTACTAGAAGATCCTGTCTCAAAGGTAGCTTCCCTGGTGGAGCCGATGACATATTCACCAGGTCTGCATACCAAGTCCTGCGTGGCCATGCAGGAGCTATCAGAATCACCGAGGCCTTCTCCTGTTTGATCCTGGCTACAAGCCTGGGAAGGAGAGGGAACGGTGGAAACGCATAAGCTAGGTTGAACGACCAAGGCGTCACTAATGCATCCACTAGAGTCGCCTTGGGATCCCTGGATCTGGACCCGTAGCAAGGAACCTTGAAGTTCTGACGAGACGCCATCAGATCCATGTCTGGAATGCCCCATAATTGAGTCAACTGGGCAAAAACCTCCGGGTGGAGTTCCCACTCCCCCGGATGGAAAGTCTGACGACTCAGATAATCCGCCTCCCAGTTGTCTACTCCTGGGATGTGAATTGCAGATAGATGGCAGGAGTGATCCTCCGCCCATTTGATGATCTTGGATACCTCTCTCATCGCCAAGGAACTCTTTGTTCCTCCCTGATGGTTAATGTAAGCTACAGTCGTCATGTTGTCTGACTGGAATCTTATGAATCCGGCCTTCGCTAGTTGAGGCCAAGCCCGGAGAGCATTGAATATCGCTCTCAGTTCCAGGATGTTTATCGGGAGAAGAGACTCTTCCCGAGACCATAGACCCTGAGCTTTCAGGGAATCCCAGACCGTGCCCCAGCCTAATAGACTGTCGTCGGTCGTGACAATGACCCACTCTGGTCTACCCACTCTGGTCTGCGGAAACTCATTCCCTGAGACAGGTGATCCTGTGACAACCACCAACGAAGTGAGTCTCTTCTCTGAAATGCTGGCATTTTGGATAAAATATTAGCTATGGAGTTATCAATTACTGCCGTCAATCGCTGCATAGTAACAAGCATTGGCGTGCTAGAAGTACTAGGGGTCGCTTGCGCGGGCATAACTGGTATAGACACAGAAGGAGATGATGTAGAACTATGTCTACTTCCTTCATCTGAGGAATCATCCTGGGCAACTTTACAATTTGTGACAGTACTGTCCTTACTTTGTTTGGACGCTATGGCACAATTATCACACATATTTGAAGGGGGAACCACATTGGCTACCATACATACAGAACATGATCTATCTGAAGGTACAGACATGTTAAACAGGCTTAAACTGGTTAATAAAGCACAAAAACCGTTTTAAAACAAAACCGTTACTGTCTCTTTAAATGTTAAACAGGGCACACTTTATTACTGAATATGTGAAAAACTATGAAGGAATTATCCAATCTTTACCAAATTTTCACCACAGTGTCTTAATGCATTCAAAGTATTGCACCCCAATTTTCAAGCTGTTAACCCTTAAAATGTTGAAACCGGAGCCGTTTATCTTGATAAAGCTCTGAAAGGAGTGAAACGCGTAGAAAAACTAGTACCACATACCATAATCTAAGAATCAACTACCATCACACAGAAGAATTATCAACCCGGGTTGTTACTTCACTTTTTATCCCCTGGCGGATAGCTGAAAAAGAGGTTGCGTGCACAGCACTAAGAGCAATCTCCAACTATAACCCAATTACTACGAACCGGACCGGACAACAGCAGATCAACAGACAGGGACCCACGGAGGTTCCAATTGGCTGAATAGAGGCGAGCCCTCGAGGTGGAAACTGTGACGTCAGACGTCGGATTCTCGTGGAGCACACACGGAGTTGCCTGACAGAGACCGGCCACTGGTAAAGTTGTCGCCAAGTATTTGAGATAAGATATAGACGTTTCTAACTTACTAAATCACAGATGAAGTAAAGATTTTCTATTGTGGGAATATTACATAGATCAGCAATAAAGATTACTTGTATATCTGACATCTGACTCTAGATATAGACACTGTATCTCGCAAACGGCAAGGTCCTAAGGAATGAACTTTGATTTATATATAGTATCCACCGTTTTACTGAAATCCAGTTCTAAATCCAAGATTATCTATATATTTTTATGCTGAAAAATTTTTATGCAATTTCTTGGGAGACGTCCCTTTTAAGTTTATGTTCTTGTCATTTTTTATGCTATATTAAATACACAATATTCTATTGAAGTCCCTGGTTATTATACATTTATCTGTCAGCTTTAAGTGGTATTTTTAGCTTTTTTAGCGCCCTTACTTTTTTTCTCTCACACTTGTTTAACCTTTCACTATAGTAGCCTGAAGAATCTGCTAATAAGTTAAGGTGTTTAATACCCTACACTAAGCGCACTATCATCACCCACTACCTCACAGGATTTAGGCTTGTTGGTATGTATTTCAAAATTAAGTCAGCTGTAGTGTAAACTGAACAGTTTTAAGTTAACCTGTCTCATTTCAAACACTGAGCAATCTTAGTCTGAGAGTATAACATTTTAGGCAGATGTAAAAATCTTAGATAAAATGCCTCCTTCCATCTGTAAAGTCCTTGCATAAATAAAAATGCATATCTGCCAAAAGGGCACCTACCATTTGTATATTGAGAAGGAAACATTTCTGCATGGTTTTAAATATAGAATTTCTACAGCATTGTCAAATAATCATAAATACACTGCTGCTAAAAAAATGTGTTTTTATGGACTCCTGGCCCCACCATACAACTACTACCACACTGAAGTTACAATCCGAAATTGCACAAAGAAATAAAAAACATTTGCTAAGTAAGTCCTACCTCCTCTGCAAATGAAAGTGATCTGCCGTCTGACTCAGGCACATACTGTACAAACAAAGTGCCAAGTCTGTCTCACACTGTGCATAGTGCACACTCAGAAATCCTCTAAAATGAAATACTTTACTCCTTGTAATAACATTTCCCATGCTCAATTAGCATTCTGCTGTAGTACCCACTGGTGGCTGCCAAAAAAAATTTTTCTCGCCTCATGGGGCCCCTGACAGGAGTCACCCCTGTCACCCCCTGATGGCGGCCCTGAGCACTACACAGTACTTTTTGTTCCAGGTCTGTGAATTTTACTCTATACTTTTAATAAAAGTTATGTTTTACTAGTAACGACTTGGTCACAAGGACGTTTTTTTCTTGGATGTCTCACAACACTTTGCTGACAGGTTGTATACTGCTACCTGAAACTAATTTCTTAACGGCCTATCTTTTGCATGTATCTGCCTTCCTATGGACTTAGAGAGGAACACTATATCAGCCGACCAAAGAGTATCTCAATTTAGAATTATAAATCAAGACTTTTTATTATTAGAAATGTCTCCCAATGGGGAAAGGATGTTACAAACTGTTGTCCCAAATGCTCTCTATATAACCTTTGTAACTATTAAATTATCAATAAAAAAAAGTGCAGATTTGAAATAAATTTCTATGTCAAACACACACTTTAAAGTGATTTTATTATTACTACTACATTACGGTGTTAGCATTTTTTTAAAATAAAACTTACAGGTAGACTTTGGTAGAATTTCATTGCAGGCTTGCATAAAAGCAGAAGCATTTAATCTAAAAGAAAACAAAACCATTTCATCCAAACAAACCATAAAGAAGTGCATGAAAAAAAGAAACACACATTTCAGATCCTGTCATAGCACGGAAAAGCTGCATTCATTCAGGAGCCCAAATATGAACATCAAGCAGGCCAACAAGAGGTATCCAACAATCATTAGTTTTGTAGTTTCAATAAACTTAAATGGACAAGCAGAGTTTCAGGTCCCGTTCTGGAAACAATTTAAAAAAAAAAAAACTCCTCAAGCACTTTTTAAAGTTCATCATCAAGAGTCTTTCCAAATAAATATTGAAGAGCAAAAATATAAATAAACCAGTTGTTGGACTCCATTAGGTTAAGCTACATTCCATGTAGAGCAATTCCATTCCTGAATGATTGTTTATATGGAGGTGTTGAATAGATCCATCTACTGTTCTAATTCCTTCTTTATCTCAGACATGTAATGATGATCTGGACCGTGAGCGATTTCCATTATAGCAAGAGCCTGAAATGATAGATAAAAACCATACATTGCTTTAGTTACTTAAATTGACACTAAAAGTAAATGTATTAAGCAGTCATAGGCAAAAGCTGAAAATTAAACCGCTAGATTATGCAATTTGCAGCATTTTGAAAAACAAAATTTATGCTTACTTGATAAATTCTGGTGATAGTCCACAGTCCCCGGATATATTTCCTACCACTAGGAGGTCAAGGACCCATAACAGAGCTTAAAATCTCTCCCACCTCTCAGTTTAATGTATAGCCGAGTAGAAAATAGGAAACATATAGGTAGGAAAGAAAGCAGGGTCTGTAGAGGTTCTTTATTAGAAATGTTGCCCAAACATTGAAACGGATGAGGCCTGTGGATCATCATCATTCCGAAAGTAAATCATTTATCAGGTAAGGATACATTTCTCTTTCTTTTCTAAAATGATGGTAAACAGTCCTCCATAACATATGGGATTAATACCCAAGCCAATGGTCTATATTACGGAAAGGATGGGACAATTTTTTCTGGCAGTTCTTGTTTCGCCAACACTTTGGTCTGAAGGACTTTCCTGCCAAAACCTGCTTGCACAAAAGCAAAACCTCAGAGATAAACTCTGACAAAAGTATGCAGAGAAGACAGCTTTGCAAATCTGCCCCCCCCCCAAAAAAAGTATAATTTTTAAAACCCCACAATGTTGCAAATCTTCTACAAGAGCAGTTGCAACATTGTGGGTTTTTATAAATTGTGCATCTTTGGAGCAGATTTTCAAAGCTGCAACATATCTTATCTGCATACTTTTTTCAGAATTTAACACTGAGGTTTTGCTGAATACATGGTGTGACTTTCCCGCCTTTAAGTAAGCCTATGCTACCTAAGTAGTTTTTTGCCCCTTACGAGTCCGAGAGTAGTGAAAAAACAAACTAGAAGTTTGTCTGAAATCTTTAGTAGCATGGAGACAGAACTTCAAAGCATTGGCTACCTCAAGATTATGTAAGAGCCGCTCCTTAGAGTTAGCAGGATCTGAACACAATGAAAGAACCAGATTTTCTTGATTGAAATTTTCCTCAGAAACTATCCTAGGTGTAAAATCATATTTAGGACAAATTATAGCCTTCTCCTTGTGAATAATTAGAAATTGAGAATCACAATACAAGGGTAACCTCCTTGCTGAAGAGATTGCAAATAGAGTAGTTTCCAAGGTAAAAATAAATACCAAGGGAATGCATTGGTTTAAACAAATAATACAGAGAAAATTAGATTCAGATTCCAGGGTGGAGAAATAGGATTCACAAATGGCTATACTCTAACCAATACCTGGACAAAAGTGAACATCGGGAAGGGAAATGTGCCTTTTAGAAATTAGCAGACAAACTCTTGTCAAAGCCATCCTGTAAAAAACTGAAGAAGTCTAGGAATTCTAAAGGAATACCAAGAAAACCTTCTGGAAGAACGCCAATTTAAAAATGCCTTCCAGATGCAGAGATAAAAACATTTGTGTTATAGGCTTTGTGGCCTGAATCAAAGATTCAATAACAGATCTGCAAGACCTCTAAGTCTCAAAACTAGGCGTTCAGGTTCCACACCAGTAAAAGCAGAGAGATTTGAGATCCTGATGAAAAACAAATTATGCTTACCTGATAATTTTATTTTTTTCTGACGGGGAGAGTCCACAGCTGCATTCATAACTTTTGGGAATTCAGAACCTGGCCACCAGGAGGAGGCAAAGACACCCCAGCCAAAGGCTTAAATACCTCCCCCACTTCCCTAATACCCCAGTCATTCTGCCGAGGGAACAAGGAAACAGTAGGAGAAAACAGAATTTATGTTTACCTGATAAATTACTTTCTCCAACGGTGTGTCCGGTCCACGGCGTCATCCTTACTTGTGGGATATTCTCTTCCCCAACAGGAAATGGCAAAGAGCCCAGCAAAGCTGGTCACATGATCCCTCCTAGGCTCCGCCTACCCCAGTCATTCGACCGACGTAAAGGAGGAATATTTGCATAGGAGAAACCATATGTTACCGTGGTGACTGTAGTTAAAGAAAATAAATTATCAGACCTGATTAAAAAAAAAACCAGGGCGGGCCGTGGACCGGACACACCGTTGGAGAAAGTAATTTATCAGGTAAACATAAATTCTGTTTTCTCCAACATAGGTGTGTCCGGTCCACGGCGTCATCCTTACTTGTGGGAACCAATACCAAAGCTTTAGGACACGGATGAAGGGAGGGAGCAAATCAGGTCACCTAAATGGAAGGCACCACGGCTTGCAAAACCTTTCTCCCAAAAATAGCCTCAGAAGAAGCAAAAGTATCAAATTTGTAAAATTTAGAAAAAGTGTGCAGTGAAGACCAAGTCGCTGCCTTACATATCTGATCAACAGAAGCCTCGTTCTTGAAGGCCCATGTGGAAGCCACAGCCCTAGTGGAGTGAGCTGTGATTCTTTCAGGAGGCTGCCGTCCGGCAGTCTCATAAGCCAATCGGATAATGCTTTTAATCCAGAAGGAGAGAGAGGTAGAAGTTGCTTTTTGACCTCTCCGTTTACCAGAATAAACAACAAACAAAGCCAAAGTTTGTCTGAAAACCTTAGTAGCTGCTAAGTAAAATTTGAGAGCACGAACTACATCCAAGTTGTGCAACAAACGTTCCTTCTTTGAAACTGGATTAGGACACAAAGAAGGCACAACTATCTCCTGGTTAATGTCTTTGTTAGAAACAACTTTTGGAAGAAAACCAGGTTTAGTACGCAAAACCACCTTATCTGCATGGAACACCAGATAAGGAGAAGAACACTGCAGAGCAGATAATTCTGAAACTCTTCTAGCAGAAGAAATTGCAACCAAAAACAAAACTTTCCAAGATAATAACTTAATATCAACGGAATGTAAGGGTTCAAACGGAACCCCCTGAAGAACTGAAAGAACTAGGTTGAGACTCCAAGGAGGAGTCAAAATTTTGTAAACAGGCTTGATTCTAACCAGAGCCTGAACAAAGGCTAGAACATCTGGCACAGCTGCCAGCTTTTTGTGAAGTAACACAGACAAGGCAGAAATCTGTCCCATCAAGGAACTTGCAGATAATCCTTTTTCCAATCCTTCTCGAAGGAAGGATAGACTCTTAGGAATCTTAACCTTGTCCCAAGGGAATCCTGCAGATTCACACCAACAGATATACCAAATTATGTGGTAATTTTCTGGTTACAGGCTTTCAGGCCTGAACAAGAGTATTAATAACAGAATCTGAGAACCCTCGCTTTGATAAGATCAAGCGTTCAATCTCCAAGCAGTCAGCTGGAGTGGGTCGAACGGACCTAGAACAAGAAGGTCTCGTCTCAAAGGTAGCTTCCATGGTGGAGCCGATGACATATTCACCAGATCTGTATACCAAGTCCTGCGTGGCCACGCAGGAGCTATCAAAATCACCGACGCCCTCTCCTGATTGATCCTGGCTACCAGCCTGGGGATGAGAGGAAACGGCGGGAACACATAAGCTAGTTTGAAGGTCCAAGGTGCTACTAGTGCATCCACTAGAGCCGCCTTGGGATCCCTGGATCTGTACCCGTAGTAAGGAACTCTGAAGTTCTGACGAGAGGCCATCAGATCCATGTCTGGAATGCCCCACGGTTGAGTGACTTGGGCAAAGATTTCCGGATGGAGTTCCCACTCCCCCGGATGCAATGTCTGACGACTCAGAAAATCCGCTTCCCAATTTTCCACTCCTGGGATGTGGATAGCAGACAGGTGGCAGGAGTGAGACTCCGCCCATAGAATGATTTTGGTCACTTCTTCCATCGCTAGGGAACTCCTTGTTCCCCCCTGATGGTTGATGTATGAACTTGGCCCTCGCTAGCTGAGGCCAAGCTTTGAGAGCATTGAATATCGCTCTCAGTTCCAGAATATTTATCGGTAGAAGAGATTCTACCCGAGACCAAAGACCCTGAGCTTTCAGGGATCCCCAGACCGCGCCCCAGCCCATCAGACTGGCGTCGGTCGTGACAATGACCCACTCTGGTCTGCGGAAGGTCATCCCTTGTGACAGGTTGTCCAGGGACAGCCACCAACGGAATGAGTCTCTGGTCCTCTGATTTACTTGTATCTTCGGAGACAAGTCTGAATAGTCCCCATTCCACTGACTGAGCAGGAACAGTTGTAATGGTCTTAGATGAATGCGCACAAAAGGAACTATGTCCATTGCCGCTACCATCAAACCTATCACTTCCATGCACTGCGCTATGGAAGGAAGAGGAACGGAATGAAGTATCCGACAAGAGTCTAGAAGTTTTGTTTTTCTGGCTTCTGTCAGAAAAATCCTCATTTCTAAGGAGTCTATTATAGTTCCCAAGAAGGGAACCCTCGTTGACGGAGATAGAGAACTCTTTTCCACGTTCACTTTCCATCCGTGAGATCTGAGAAAGGCCAGGACAATGTCCGTGTGAGCCTTTACTTGAGGAAGGGACGACGCTCGAATCAGAATGTCGTCCAAGTAAGGTACTACAGCAATGCCCCTTGGTCTTAGCACCGCCAGAAGGGACCCTAGTACCTATGAGAAAATCCTAGGAGCAGTGGCTAATCCGAAAGAAAACGCCACGAACTGGAAATGCTTGTCCAGGAATTCAAACCTTAGGAACCGATGATGTTCCTTGTGGATAGGAATATGTAGATACGCATCCTTGAAATCCACCTTGGTCATGAATTGACCTTCCTGGATGGAAGGAAGAAGTGTTCGAATGGTTTCCATCTTGAACGATGGAACCTAGAGAAACTTGTTCAAGATCTTGAGATCTAAGATTGGTCTGAACGTTCCCTCTTTTTTGGGAACTATGAACAGATTGGAGTAGAACCCCATCCCTTGTTCTCCTAATGGAACAGGATGAATCACTCCCATTTTTAGCAGGTCTTCTACCCAATGTAAGAATGCCTGTCTTCTTATGTGGTCTGAAGACAACTGAGACCTGTGGAACCTCCCCCTTGGAGGAAGCCCCTTGAACTCCAGAGAATAACCTTGGGAGACTATTTCTAGCGCCCAAGGGTCCAGAACATCTCTTGCCCCAGCCTGAGCGAAGAGAGAGAGTCTGCCCCCCACCAGATCCGGTCCCGGATCGGGGGCCCGCATTTCATGCTGTCTTGGTAGCAGTGGCAGGTTTCCTGGCCTGCTTTCCTTTGTTCCAGCCTTGCATAGGTCTCCAGGCTGGATTGGCTTGAGAAGTATTACCTTCCTGCTTAGAGGACGTAGCCCTTGGGGCTGATCCGTTTCTGCGAAAGGGACGAAACTTAGGTTTATTTTTGGTCTTGAAAAGACCTATCCTGAGGAAGGGCGTGGCCCTTGCCCCCAGTGATATCAGAGATAATCTCTTTCAAGTCAGGGCCAAAGAGTGTTTTCCCCTTGAAAGGAATGTCAAGCAATTTGTTCTTGGAAGACGCATCCGCTGCCCAAGATTTTAACCAAAGCGCTCTGCGCCACAATAGCAAACCCAGAATTTTTTCGCCGCTAACCTAGCCAATTGCAAGGTGGCGTCTAGGGTGAAAGAATTAGCCAATTTAAGAGCACGAATTCTGTCCATAATCTCCTCATAAGAAGAAGAATTACTAATAATCGCCTTTCCTAGCTCAAACTAGAAACACGCGGCTGCAGTGACAGGGACAATGCATGCAATTGGTTGTAGAAGGGAACCTTGCTGAACAAACATCTTTAGCAGACCTTCTAATTTTTTATCCATAGGATCTTGGAAAGCACAACTATCTTCTATGGGTATAGTGGCGCGTTTGTGTAGAGTAGAAACCGCCCCCTCGACCTTGGGGACTGTCTGCCATCAGTCCTCTCTGGTGTCGACTATAGGAAAACAATTTTATAAATATGGGGGGAGGTACTAAAGGTATACCGGGCCTGTCCCATTCTGTACTAACAATGTACGCCACCCGCTTGGATATAGGAAAAGCTTCGGGGGGCCCCGGGGCCTCTAAGAACTTTTCCATTTTACATAGTGGTTCTGGAATGACCAGATAATCACAATCATCCAAATTGGATAACACCTCCTTAAGCAGAGCGCGGAGATGTTCCAACTTAAATTTAAAAGTAATCACATCAGGTTCAGCTTGTTGAGAAATGTTTCCTGAATCTGAAATTTCTCCCTCAGACAAAACCTCCCTGGCCCCCTCAGACTGGTGTAGGGGCCCTTCAGAAACCATATCATCAGCGTTCTCATGCTCTACAGAATTTTCTAAAACAGAGCAGTCGCGCTTTCACTGATAAGTGGGCATAGTGGCTAAAATGTTTTTGATAGAATTATCCATTACAGCCGTTAAATGTTGCATAGTAAGGAGTATTGGCGCACTAGATGTACTAGGGGCCTCCTGTATGGGCAAGACTGGTGTAGACGAAGGAGGGGATGATGCAGTACCATGCTTACTCCCCTCACTTGAGGAATCATCTTGGGCATCATTTTTACTAAATTTTTTTATGACATAAAATACATATAGTTAAATGAGAAGGAACCTTGGTTTCCCCACAGTCAGAACACAATCTATCTGGTAGTTCAGACATGTTAAACAGGCATAAACTTGATAACAAAGCACAAAAAACGTTTTAAAATAAAACCGTTACTGTCACTTTAAATTTTAAACTAAACACACTTTATTACTGCAATTGCGAAAAAGTATGAAGGAATTGTTCAAAATTCACCAAAATTTCACCACAGTGTCTTAAAGCCTTAAAAGTATTGCACACCAAATTTGGAAGCTTTAACCCTTAAAATAACGGAACCGGAGCCGTTTTTATATTTAACCCCTTTACAGTCCCTGGAATCTGCTTTGCTGAGACCCAACCAAGCCCAAAGGGGAATACGATACCAAATGATGCCTTCAGAAAGACCTTTCTATGTATCAGAGCTCCACACACATGCAGCTGCATGCCATGCTGTCCTCAAAAACAAGTGCGCCATACCGGCGCGAAAATGAGACTCTGCCTATGCTTTGGGAAAGCCCCTAAAGAATAAGGTGTCTAAAACAGTGCCTGCCGATATTATTATATCAAAATACCCAGATAAAATGATTCCTCAAGGCTAATATATGTGTTAATAATCAATCGATTTAGCCCAGAAAAAGTCTACAGTTTAAATAAGCCCTTGTGAAGCCCTTATTTACAATCGTAATAAACATGGCTTACCGGATCCCATAGGGAAAATGACAGCTTCCAGCATTACATCGTCTTGTTAGAATGTGTCATACCTCAAGCAGCAAGGGACTGCAAACTGTTCCCCCAACTGAAGTTAATTGCTCTCAACAGTCCTGTGTGGAACAGCCATGGATTTTAGTTACGGTTGCTAAAATCATTTTCCTCATACAAACAGAATTCTTCATCTCTTTTCTGTTTCTGAGTAAATAGTACGTACCAGCACTATTTGAAAATAACAAACTCTTGATTGAATAATGAAAAACTACAGTTAAACACTAAAAAACTCTAAGCCATCTCCGTGGAGATGTTGCCTGTACAACGGCAAAGAGAATGACTGGGGTAGGCGGAGCCTAGGAGGGATCATGTGACCAGCTTTGCTGGGCTCTTTGCCATTTCCTGTTGGGGAAGAGAATATCCCACAAGTAAGGATGACGCCGTGGACCGGACACACCTATGTTGGAGAAATATCAGGTGAAAAAAAGGTGCCAGAAGAATAAAAAACTAAAACACGTCCGCCACCCATAAAAAACGTAAAAAGAAAATTATCAGGTAAGCATAATTTATGTTTTTCTTCTTAAACGGGGAGAGTCCACAGCTGCATTCATTACTTTTGGGAAAACAATGCCCAAACTATAGAGGACAATAAATGCAAAAAAAGGGCGGGTAGAAGAGGCGGCCCATTCGAAGGGCACCACAGCCTGAAATTACCCAAACCTGACAAAAAAACTGCTGTACAGAGCAAAAAAAGAGAAAAACTGAAAGGACTAAGTAACTGCCCATCAGCAAAAATCAAGCGCAACCCAAGGTTGCAACAAGATAAAGAATGTATAGAGAATAAACTCCAACGACTGAACAGAAGGGAGGGAAACAAAACCCTACCCCTATCTGAATGAAAGTCCAAAGGACCATGAAACGTCCCAATGAAAACCCAGAGGGACAAGGTAGATTACACACCTCACACAGGGTACAGTCCGCACTCATGAAAGAGCGAATAACCAGATAGTCCCCAGAACTGCCTAAAATTAGCACCATAAGCACTTCTGCTCCAAATGAAGCTCCGGCTCCAACGCTGCGACACAAGACTAGTAGACACCAGTCACAAAACACACTAGCCTATCAAGCTAGGAACTGCAGCAGGAAACTCCCACAGAGGGAACCTTCCAGGAAAATGCAAGAACTCACTCCCAGGCAAAAAAGAGGGAAAGCCGGAAAGCATCCAAAACCCAGCAGATAAAAAACAGCTCCCTGCTGAGTAAGAAACTCCACTAAGCTCCACCTATGGAGAGATCAAAAGATCTGGAGCAGAAACACGGTCAAAGCTCAACTGAGCCAACAGGCCTCAGACCGACAAAAGGATAACGAGCACCAGCAGCTGGATTCCAACCAACAACCCTTGAGTTGCAAAGCCCAAAGCCAACCCTTAGGCTACATGGACTGCTTCATTGAGGCAATAGACCCAGCACCAAAACGACTGGCATGTCCGAAGATAGGGAAATAAATAATTCCCCTTACCACCCAGAACTCCAAAAAGGACTAAACAGTAGCGAAGGGTAGGCAAACCCCAACCATATGTAACAAGACTGGCATGCTAAACTACCAAGCCAGAACAGAACATAGTACAATCTCGGGTTCCAGAACCCAGATCCCTTCCCAACAAGAAGGTATACTCCCAGACAAAAGGGAGACCACACTGAAACAACAGTGTGAGCACAGTACCAGAATCCGCCCCTACATGACATCGTACACACAAGACAGAGGGACCCACCTCCGTGCGTCAGGTGGATACTGTGGTATATCCTAATCCCCCTAAGGGGAGGGAAATGCAAGAGACAACTGCTCACCCACCCACAGACACAGAGCGTGAGTCAAACAGACCCGATTGAAGACCCGACTGAAGAGGCACCATGTGGCTGCAACAGCCGGCACAAGAACCAAACAAACAGCCAGTGAGCCCACCTATAAAGTAGAAAAGGCAGTAATAAGAGAACAATCTCCTGCTTGCTAGGTAGCTATACTAGCCATCAGGCCATTCCAAGCCTCCAATAAAAGAAGACACAACACCTGAAAAAGCAAGCGGATGTCTCAGAACCTTAAGGACTCAATCACTCAGGATCCAACTAGGAGTTCCGGTCAGATATCCTAGACCATGTCCAAAAAAAACGGGCACCTGGAAACCGGAGCCGGCCACAAACTAGGAACCCCTGAGGAACCATAGGAATACCTCATATGGAGAACCCTAGGAGATGCAATTGCAGCCACATCCAAAGGTCCTAGGACACTGGACGTTTACTAAGCATCCCAGAGACAGAGAATATAACTCCTCATGACTTGAGGGACAATACCCCCAAGACCAACAGCTAAGAAGCTGGCAAGAAATAGAGCACCTCTGCAACAGAGTCTGAAATATTACAAGGGCCAAAGAGATTACTGAACATCAATATCACAGGAAATGACATATCAAACCAATATGTCGTAACAAGGGTAGCTCCAGGACAAAAAGGAGACCCACACATTCTCCAGAGCCCCCAAAAACATGGGAGCAGACGAGAAGCAACATGAGGAAGAAAAGAGGCTGAAAACGCCCGAACTTCCAGAACCGATGACGCACCAACCATCTCCAGAAAGGGAAAAAGGAAGCCTAAGATACCTCAACCCCTTAGGAAGAGGTACTGAGGTCAAAAACCTCAAAAAAGAGTAGGCTAAAAAGAATACCATATGGGAGATAAAAAACCACCCTAACCTTGTACCCCAGATGTTTAAGGAGTCATCTAAACCTCCAGTCCAATTAGGAATGGAGAAAACTAGCTCCGAGGTCAAAGAGCCTTCGGAACACTTCTTAGCAGGATCCGCTTCTGGAACCCTACCAACAAACAGGAACAAAACCAAGAGGACTGAGTACAAACCCCTTGATGCCCCACCCAAAAAGAATCAACGAGAACCAGCCTGACGTTAATGAACGTAAAAGCCTCCCCTCTTAGCCCAGTCAAGGGCAGAGTCTCAAACCAAAAATAATTAAACTCTCATGGTTTTCCTCACCATGGAAATCACTATCCAAAGGGAAAGAATTATTGTACTGAAAGAGGAACCATAGCATAACGAACTTCTCATCTGAGAGAGAACTCCCCACCCAACCAGTCAGCCAGATATACCAGCACCATGTAAATGGTATAGACCTTGAGGAACAGAAACCAGTGCCCGACCAGGACCAGCCTGCTCAGAGGAAGAGCAATGGAGCACAAGAAGAATCTGCACTATATCTGCATACCAAGTCCTGCGGAGTCAGGCTGGAGCAATTAACATTTCTGACGTTAACTCCTGTATGGTTCAAGTATGATTCTTAGAAATGGGTATGCTAGATGAAAGTCCCATGGACACACCAAGGCATCTATTAGTCGAGCCTTTGAATCTTTTGATCTCGCACAATAGCTTGGAAGTATGTGATTTAAATGAAAGATAAATCAGATCTATGTCATATAAGACCATTTTCATCTCTGAGTGATCGAAAATGTTCTAATGGAGAGACCACTCTCTTGAATGGACCGATAGACCACTGAGATGATCCACCTCCGAGTTGTTCACACCTGGTATGTGAATTGCCAATAGGGAGCAAAGAGTCCTCTCTGCCTAAGACATAGTTTTAGACACTTCCTGCATGGCCAGTGGAAACATAATTTATGTAGGACACCGCCGAGATGTTGTCAGACTGGAAACAGATATACCTTTCCTCCTTCAATAGGGGCCAGGGTTAAGAGCCTGAATATTGCTTAAAGTTCCAGAATGTTGATTGGTAACCTTGCCTCTAGAGAAAACCAAAATCCTTGCACTCTTCGAGAAATTCAGAGAGACTGGCATCTGTCAGCACAATAGGCCAAGAATAACGAAGGAAGGATGTCTCAAGGGTCGAAGATAGACCTTGTGTCCTCAAGAAAAAGATTGACTGACAGAAAATCCAAAGCAATCAGTATGCCAAATGTAAATAATTCTTTGACCATGAGGTAGCAAGCCATTAAAAGTCATCTAGAGTGAAAAGTGGCAAAATAAACTGTGGCTGAAGCAGCTACCATAAGTAGCAGACAGAAGGTAGTTCATTGAAGGATGAGACACACTCTGTGAAACCTACATTGCAAGGTTTATTCTGGAAACTAGATGCATAAGGATTGAGTCTACTAGGATTCCTGTAAATGCTACCCTTAGCAGTATACAATGAGCCTTTGGGGTACATCAATACTCCAACGATGGTCCTGAAGAAAGATAGAAACTGGAGAGTATGAGCAATAGCTAATAACAGTAAATAAAATTGTACTAGTATGTCATTCAGATAAGGAGCAACTGAAATGTCCTGATTCCGATCACTGGCAAGATTTCATCCAACACGGGTGGTTAACTGGCAAAGTTTTGCAGATATACAAACCTTAGGAACTGAAAGTAATCCCTGTGTATAGGGATGTGCAGCTAAGAAGAGATCTATACTAGCCATAAATTGACCATTTGGATGAAGGGTAAAAACAGTGAGGAATGTTTCAATTTTACAAGTGGGAACCATGACCAACATCTTTAGAGATGTTAAATCCAGGACAGGACTGTAAATCCCTTTGGACAATGAACTGATTCGGGTAAAAAATCTTGTCAATGAGGTTACACAGGTACTGGGATTAATTATTCCCTTATCCACAAAATCCTTTTTACTAAAGGCTGCCGCCTCAGAAGGATCTTTGGCAACATGAGATAGGACCGCTGGTCAATAAGCAGGACTCTGCTTCAAAGAGAACAAAACCCTTGAAGGATAAAGAGAATCAGTCTGGATATCCAAACTATTTTTCCTGATGGATCCAAATATATATATATAAAACTTATGTCATGTACAGATTTAATAAACTTTGTATAAGTATCAGCTGTGGTATACAAGTACCTACTTAAAGGGACAGTCAACACTAAAATTGTCATTGTTTAAAAAGATAGATAACACCTTTACTACCCATTCCCCAGCTTTGCACAACCAACATTGTTATATTAATATAGTTTATAACCTTTAAACCTCCAAATTTCTGCCTGTTTCTAAGCCACTAAAGACAGCCTCTTATCACATGCTTTTTATTAGCTTTTCACAACATGGGAGTGCTAGTTCATTTGAGCCATATAGATAATACTGTACTCATGTCTGTTGGTTGTGGCAGACACTGCACTTATTGGATAAAATTAAATTCAATAGATAAAAAATAAAAAGTCATGTGATCAGGGGGCTGTCAGAAAAGGCTTAGATACAAGGTAATCACAGAGGTAAAAAGTGTATTAATGGGATTTCCGGGCGGCGGCCATCTTAATGGTCGCACTGAGCTTCAGCTCCTCAAGTTTTCTCCACATTATATCAACTTTTGTAAGCAGATTGAGTAATATTCTACTTAAAGTAGTGGAGAGACTTGTCTGTAGGTGACCTGATCCGAGATTTAGGGTATTGGATTGGGGCACGGCTTAATTGCCCTCAGTACCGGACTGCTAACTTTGGGGCCTTCCCCTACAACCGAAGCCTCAACACTGTCCCCACAACTAACTGTGCTGTCCCCACAACTAACTGTGCCTAAAGTGCGCAGCCTTCACAAATTAATGGAGAACACTCAGACTTGTTTAGCTGAGCTGGCCTTGCTTTTGGAAGAACACAGAATTAAAATCTGCAATGTTATTGAACAGTCATTCCGTTCTATGTCTCCCCAGAATAAGAAAGCCTTGGAGCAGCCGCAGGCATCAACCTTGCCCAGCCTTCAGGGGGAAAATACTGCAGTAACAGAGGAGACAATAGGTTCTCAAACTCGGCATGAAAACGGCAAATCTATCTTTGACCCAAACGTAGCGACAAGTCAGCATGCTGTACAGACCACGGCCGAGGAACCGCACATACCTGAAGATGTGGAGCTGCTGCAGCGGTCCCTAAGGGAGCTGACCCCAGTCACTAGTTGCCCTGCGAGACGGTGGAGAGAGTCTGACACTTTGCCCCATTTGTCTGAGCTGGCAGACATGAAAGACTGCACGCGGAGCACGGGGGAGGAGGGCTGGCGTGTAGAGCTGCCAAACATGTTCATGGATACACAGCCCCGTGATCTATCTAACCATGCAATTGCTAAAACGTGGCACAGTCACTGGCTGCTGCGAGCCCTACAAGTCCCCAAGCATTCCGGCGGAAACGGCTGTTGTGGAGGAAAAGAGAGACGTTTTTGCTACACAGCTATTTGCTAAAATAGTGGCCGGGAGGTACGACCGAGATAGCCCACTCAATTTGCCCTCCAGTACTCGGTTCCATTTGATAGTGAGGACAGATCCTTGGTATAGTGCTAGAACCGTTAAGGCAGGTATTGGCTGAACTATCCCTACACATAATGCCTGAAAGCCTGCTAAAACACTCAGGATATTTAGCATTAACGTTGTCTTCTACTGTTCTCAGTTCGCTTCAGATTACCTGTGGCACTGTTCTTCTATACATTCATCTCTGCTACGGAACATGTACTAACCCCTTCGGCTATCAAAATAGGAATAGGATGAACTTTTGCAGGCACGCTATTGGGCTTATGGGTAATAGCCTATATATACATTTGTGCCCCCAACCCCACATTAAGGGCCATATCTATTATTAAGCCATATAATACTTACGCTGGTTATGTACTAATTACGGCTGGGACTTACTTCATTTGGTATAAAATATTTACTTTGGTGTGGAGATCTATCCTTACCATAATCCCATGTCCATATTTGGGGTCGTTTGAACTCTGGGGGAGGATGGGTTAATGTTAGTTGCTCCCTTTCCCATTTGCTATACCCCAGCACACTGCGCTATTGTCATTTATAATATGAATGCACTTAGGAATGCTTCCGTGTTTTTTACTAAAATGTTACTCCACCCTACTTCAAGCATTAAAATATTTTACTTCAGCTACATTACAGGCAGAGCCCCATCTATAATCTATAATCTCCTGTTATTGTACTATCTTGTTAAAGTGTCATAAGCTAAACTATTTACTTTATTATATATCATTTGTGTTATACATATATATAAAATAAGAAAATATAGGCTTCAACCCTCTGTAGCTTCATATTTTAGGTAATGTTACAGGTTCAAAAGTGGCCTTATGTTTCATTTAGAGGGTTCATAGTACAACGGGCTTGATGTATGTTGCCCTATATTACTTAACATTGTCAGTTCAACATATTTTGATTACCCTGTCTAGTTTATACTTGTATATATTTTTCATGTCAAATTCTTTATCCTAGGCATTTGGGGTCCAAAAGTGGCCCATTTTGTTATTTTCTTTGATTCCCCTAAAATTACCCATTAATGTCTCAAATTCTCTTTCAGGAGGTCCAAGAGAGGCCTCTATTTTTCGTAGAGGGAAACTATTGTCTATGATTTTATATTATATTCCAAGGGGACTCTCCTTAAATTGAAAACCTGAGGTTATCTTATAATTGGGCAATTAACTGTTTGTATATTGTGTTGTTTAATATGCATATTGTATGGTAATCTTCCTATGCTTTTGAAACCAAGTTTTTATTTGCCTGTACTATGTTTTTCTTTTTCTTTTAAACTCAATAAAAATAATTAAAAAAAAAAAAAAAAAAGTGTATTAATATAATCTTGTTTGTTATGCAAAACTGGGGAATGGGTAATAAAAGGGATTATCTATCTTTTTTAGCGATAAACATTTTTGAGTTGACTATCCCTTTAAAGGGACATTGTACACAAGATTTTTCTTTGCATAAATGTTTTGTAGATCAATTTATATAGCCCATCTGGGAGTGTTTTTTATAATAAGGTATAGGTTTGATTATTTTTTTTTAATAACATTGGGATGATTTTCAGACTCCTAACCAAGCCCCACAGTGTCAGATGTATATGCGCGTTTACAGACTCCTGTTAGTGTTATCTGTTTTCAAATTGGTGTACACTGTCCATTTAAGAATTTGCACATATTTATACTGTCATATAGCCTTACAGTCTAGAGGAGCAGCACATATAGATCACCAGGTACACATTAGATAAAATCCATGCCCAGAATAAGCAGAAAATGTGTATACTTAGAAAGTAAATACACAATCTACATTGTCCATGAAAATATTCATGATTAATACTCAATGTCTGAATGATAAACAGATGTGTATACATATAAATTACCCATACCATAGGTATAAAAGAGATACCAATAAATCTTATCTCTAAATAATCTCCACTATAAATTAAAATATGCATGATCAATGTTCAGTATCTGCATTGAACTTGAACATATGTGCATAGATATAAATTACACATACCATATGTATAAAAGAGATACCAAAAGATATCTCTAAAGGATCTCCACTGTTGTACTAAAATACATAAACTCTGCAGAACTGCATTTAGAAATAAACCTGCAGAGTACAATGCATAAAAGGTATATCCCTAGAAGGTATATACTATAGAATTGAGTACACTAATAGTATAAGACATGTGATGTCTTGCATATCTAGACAGGAGTTCTGTTTATGTAAAAACTATTTGTGTTGCTGAACATGCAATGCATATAGAAAGCTCTTAGCAAATTTAATATCCCAATAGTGTACAGAATCAGCTTGATGTACATTACTGCAAATAATATTCGAAAGAGCATGATATGTACAACAGTAAATAAAATGCAGACTGACATAAAAAACAACAATAACTATTTGTTTACATCCCCTGGCAATGGTGGGAGTACAATGCTTAATTAACTTATACTTAAGTATTAATAGTGCAGATAGTTTTAATAAATGTAATTGCACCATATGTCATTATGTTCAGTACAATAAAATTGCACATATTATTGTAAATTGGGTACACTGTAGATCACATAAGAATGTTCTGTGGTGTACAGCTGCCTAAAGGTCATTGCAAATAATACCTGCATATAGGATGTTATTAAATTTGAACCTATAGTTTATCAGCATAAGAAATATTTAGCACATTTACCCCAGATTTATGCTTAAACTTATTTAATTTGGGGACAGCCGCTAAACAAACTGTCACTATTTTGTACATATTATACTTAACTTTAGGAGTAAAAGTACAGTGTTAATTCCCTCAGAATGAATGCAAAATATATGAGGTATACTTTTCTCACAGATTTGAGGGACCTGGTATACTGGAACATATATATATATAAAATTAACAAGAATATGTAGCTAGAGGGAAATCAGAAAACTGACTCCTCAGAGATATCAGTGGGGACAGAGACCTCTATTCTCAACCATCTCCTACGAGGCCAAGAACAAAACTAAGAGAGAGATGGGAGAGATTTAAAGCTCTGTTATAGGTTATTGACCTCATCCTAGTGGTGGTAAAGCTATCCCATATGTTATGGAGTACTGTGGACCATCATTTAACGAAAGAAAACTAGATTACACATTTTGCTTTTTGGTTTTGCTAGGCAGTGTGGGCCAAAGCACAATTTTAAACAAAAACGAGATGTCCCATTAACAAACAATAAAAGTTTTTTAAATAATGATTGCAATACACAAATGCTACTTTCTTTATCTTTATATCCTTCTCACAAAACACAAGCTCAGTGTTTAGCCAACAGATAAAGTCATCAAAATTTGCAAGTATTAACCCACCTAGTCATCAGATATCCGAAATGAAAGTAGTGACAATACTATATGAATAAAGATTGACCGTGCCCTCTGTTACTCCACTAGAGCTAGGTCAAAACTACTTAAAGTGACAGTCTAGTCAAAATTTAACTTTCACGATTCAGATAGGGCATGTAATTTTAAACAACTTTCCAATTTACTTTTATCATCAATTTGCTTTGTTCTATTGGTATTCTTAGTTCAAAGCTAAACATAGGTAGGCTCATATGCTAATTTCTAAGCCCTTGAAGGCCGCCTCTTATCTGATTGCATTAGACAGTTTTCACAGCTAGAGGGCGTTAGTTTGTGTGTGTCATTTAGATAACTGTGCTCACACCCATGGAGTTACTTGTGAGAGGGCACTGATTGGCTAAAATGTAAGTTTGTTAAAAGAACTGAAATAAGGGGGCAGTCTGCAGAGGCTTAAATAGAATGTAATCACAGAGGTGAAAAAATATATTAATATAACCGTGTTGGTTATGCAAAACTGGGTAATAAAGGGATTATCTATCTTTTTAAACAATAAAAATTCTGGCGTAGACTTTCCCTTTAATTATCCACGGTTAGTAGACCCTGAAGACTGGAATTGAAGAACCCTGCCATAAAATATGTAATCCAATTTACATACTTACAGAACCTTCAGATCATATCCCAATATAAATGTGGGATATGTACAGTGGGTATTGAAAATAATGACATTTTGTTGCTTTGCATCTTGAAATAAAGACCGATACAGTTTTTGTTTTTCCAGTTGTATTTTCTCAGTGCAACGTATAACATCCAAGTGAAAGATATAACACCAACATGTCAGGCAAAAGACAATTCAAAAACAGAATCACTGATTTGGAAAAAGGATCACCTCCTTGTGTGAGTATTTTGTTGAACCACCTTTTGCATTAATTACAGCCTTTAGTCTGTTGGGATATGTCTCTACTAACGTTGCACATCTACAACTGTGCAATATTTGCCCAATATTCTTTGCAGAACTGATCCAGTTCCATTACATTTGATGGTGACCGTTTGTGGACTGCAGTCTTCAAGTCATGCCACAGATATTCAATAAGGTTTAAGTCTGGACTCTGACTAGGTCATGCAAGGAAATTCAACTTTTTCTCCTTCAACAAGTGTGGTCATTTTTGCTGTGTGCTTTGAGTCATTGTCATGTTGGAAGGTAAACCTTCTTCCCATTGACAACTTCCTGGCAGAGGGCAATAGATTTTCCTCAAGAATTTGACGGTATTTTGTCCATTATTCCTTCTATCCTGACAAGTGCTACAGTGCCTGCTGCAGAGAAACACCCCCATAACAGGATATTACCACCTCCATGTTTTACTGTAGGTATGGTGTTATTTGGATGGTGAGCTGTATTGGATTTCCTCCAGACATATCCTTTGTTGCTGAGGCCAAATAATTCAATATTAGTCTCATCTGACCATAACACCTTTTTCCATGTGGCCCCAGAATCTCCTAGATGTGTTATGGCAAAGCTCAATCCTGACTGCATGTGACCTTTGGGGAGTGACTTTTCTTGCAACCCTCTCTTACAAGCCACATTTGTGTAGAATTCATGATATAGTTGTTACATGCACACAATACCACTCTGTCATAAATTCCTGCAACTGCTACAGAGTTGCTGTGGGCCTCTTGGTAGCCTTTCTGACCAGTTTCCTCATGGCTCTTTCATCCAGTATGGAGCGACGTCCTGATCCAGAGAGGGTCTGTGTTGTACCAAATACCTTCCACTTCTTAATAATAGACTTCAATGTGCTTCTAGGCATTGATAAAGCCTTTGATGTTTTCTTGTATCCATCTCCTGACTTGTGCATGTCCACAAAATTATCTCAGAGATCTTTATCTTTTGACAGTGCTTTGCCACCCATAGTTGATTGTTTGCTTCAGTTGCACTACCAGAGACTGAGATGCTCCAGGAAAGCTCTTTTCATGCTGAGCTAATCAATATGCCCAATGCTGATCACAGTTGAAGGTCAAATGGCTTTGTGTGTGCCGATTAGAAGGTTATTAACTACACCTGATTGAGTTTACAAGTAATTTTAGAAGGGGTGATCCTTTTTCCAAATCTGTGATTCTGTTTTTGAATTGTCTTTCAATTTTTTGCCTGACATGTTGGTGTTATATCTTTCACTTGGATGTTATAAGAGTAATTACAACAGGATAAACAAAAACTGCGTGTCTTTATTTCAGGCTGCAAATCAACAAAAACAGAATTTATGTTTACCTGATAAATTACTTTCTCCAACGGTGTGTCCGGTCCACGGCGTCATCCTTACTTGTGGGATATTCTCTTCCCCAACAGGAAATGGCAAAGAGCCCAGCAAAGCTGGTCACATGATCCCTCCTAGGCTCCGCCTACCCCAGTCATTCGACCGACGTTAAGGAGGAATATTTGCATAGGAGAAACCATATGTTACCGTGGTGACTGTAGTTAAAGAAAATAAATTATCAGACCTGATTAAAAAAACCAGGGCGGGCCGTGGACCGGACACACCGTTGGAGAAAGTAATTTATCAGGTAAACATAAATTCTGTTTTCTCCAACATAGGTGTGTCCGGTCCACGGCGTCATCCTTACTTGTGGGAACCAATACCAAAGCTTTAGGACACGGATGAAGGGAGGGAGCAAATCAGGTCACCTAAATGGAAGGCACCACGGCTTGCAAAACCTTTCTCCCAAAAATAGCCTCAGAAGAAGCAAAAGTATCAAACTTGTAAAATTTGGTAAAAGTGTGCAGTGAAGACCAAGTCGCTGCCCTACATATCTGATCAACAGAAGCCTCGTTCTTGAAGGCCCATGTGGAAGCCACAGCCCTAGTGGAATGAGCTGTGATTCTTTCGGGAGGCTGCCGTCCGGCAGTCTCGTAAGCCAATCTGATGATGCTTTTAATCCAAAAAGAGAGAGAGGTAGAAGTTGCTTTTTGACCTCTCCTTTTACCGGAATAAACAACAAACAAGGAAGATGTTTGTCTAAAATCCTTTGTAGCATCTAAATAGAATTTTAGAGCGCGAACAACATCCAAATTGTGCAACAAACGTTCCTTCTTTGAAACTGGTTTCGGACACAGAGAAGGTACGATAATCTCCTGGTTAATGTTTTTGTTAGAAACAACTTTTGGAAGAAAACCAGGTTTAGTACGTAAAACCACCTTATCTGCATGGAACACCAGATAAGGAGGAGAACACTGCAGAGCAGATAATTCTGAAACTCTTCTAGCAGAAGAAATTGCAACTAAAAACAAAACTTTCCAAGATAATAACTTAATATCAACGGAATGTAAGGGTTCAAACGGAACCCCCTGAAGAACTGAAAGAACTAAGTTGAGACTCCAAGGAGGAGTCAAAGGTTTGTAAACAGGCTTAATTCTAACCAGAGCCTGAACAAAGGCTTGAACATCTGGCACAGCTGCCAGCTTTTTGTGAAGTAACACAGACAAGGCAGAAATCTGTCCCTTCAGAGAAACTTGCAGATAATCCTTTTTCCAATCCTTCTTGAAGGAAGGATAGAATCTTAGGAATCTTAACCTTGTCCCAAGGGAATCCTTTAGATTCACACCAACAGATATATTTTTTCCAAATTTTGTGGTAAATCTTTCTAGTTACAGGCTTTCTGGCCTGAACAAGAGTATCGATAACAGAATCTGAGAACCCTCGCTTCGATAAGATCAAGCGTTCAATCTCCAAGCAGTCAGCTGGAGTGAAACCAGATTCGGATGTTCGAACGGACCCTGAACAAGAAGGTCTCGTCTCAAAGGTAGCTTCCAAGGTGGAGCCGATGACATATTCACCAGATCTGCATACCAAGTCCTGCGTGGCCACGCAGGAGCTATCAAGATCACCGACGCCCTCTCCTGATTGATCCTGGCTACCAGCCTGGGGATGAGAGGAAACGGCGGGAACACATAAGCTAGTTTGAAGGTCCAAGGTGCTACTAGTGCATCCACTAGAGCCGCCTTGGGATCCCTGGATCTGGACCCGTAGCAAGGAACTTTGAAGTTCTGACGAGAGGCCATCAGATCCATGTCTGGAATGCCCCACAGCTGAGTGACTTGGGCAAAGATTTCCGGATGGAGTTCCCACTCCCCCGGATGCAATGTCTGACGACTCAGAAAATCCGCTTCCCAATTTTCCACTCCTGGGATGTGGATAGCAGACAGGTGGCAGGAGTGAGACTCCGCCCATAGAATGATTTTGGTCACTTCTTCCATCGCTAGGGAACTCCTTGTTCCCCCCTGATGGTTGATGTACGCAACAGTTGTCATGTTGTCTGATTGAAACCGTATGAACTTGGCCCTCGCTAGCTGAGGCCAAGCCTTGAGAGCATTGAATATCGCTCTCAGTTCCAGAATATTTATCGGTAGAAGAGATTCTTCCCGAGACCAAAGACCCTGAGCTTTCAGGGATCCCCAGACCGCGCCCCAGCCCATCAGACTGGCGTCGGTCGTGACAATGACCCACTCTGGTCTGCGGAATGTCATCCCTTGTGACAGGTTGTCCAGGGACAGCCACCAACGGAGTGAGTCTCTGGTCCTCTGATTTACTTGTATCTTCGGAGACAAGTCTGTATAGTCCCCATTCCACTGACTGAGCATGCACAGTTGTAATGGTCTTAGATGAATGCGCGCAAAAGGAACTATGTCCATTGCCGCTACCATCAAACCGATCACTTCCATGCACTGCGCTATGGAAGGAAGAGGAACGGAATGAAGTATCCGACAAGAGTCTAGAAGTTTTGTTTTTCTGGCCTCTGTCAGAAAAATCCTCATTTCTAAGGAGTCTATTATTGTTCCCAAGAAGGGAACCCTTGTTGACGGAGATAGAGAACTCTTTTCCACGTTCACTTTCCATCCGTGAGATCTGAGAAAGGCCAGGACAATGTCCGTGTGAGCCTTTGCTTGAGGAAGGGACGACGCTTGAATCAGAATGTCGTCCAAGTAAGGTACTACAGCAATGCCCCTTGGTCTTAGCACAGCTAGAAGGGACCCTAGTACCTTTGTGAAAATCCTTGGAGCAGTGGCTAATCCGAAAGGAAGCGCCACGAACTGGTAATGCTTGTCCAGGAATGCGAACCTTAGGAACCGATGATGTTCCTTGTGGATAGGAATATGTAGATACGCATCCTTTAAATCCACCGTGGTCATGAATTGACCTTCCTGGATGGAAGGAAGAATAGTTCGAATGGTTTCCATCTTGAACGATGGAACCTTGAGAAACTTGTTTAAGATCTTGAGATCTAAGATTGGTCTGAACGTTCCCTCTTTTTTGGGAACTATGAACAGATTGGAGTAGAACCCCATCCCTTGTTCTCTTAATGGAACAGGATGAATCACTCCCATTTTTAACAGGTCTTCTACACAATGTAAGAATGCCTGTCTTTTTATGTGGTCTGAAGACAACTGAGACCTGTGGAACCTCCCCCTTGGGGGAAGCCCCTTGAATTCCAGAAGATAACCTTGGGAGACTATTTCTAGCGCCCAAGGATCCAGAACATCTCTTGCCCAAGCCTGAGCGAAGAGAGAGAGTCTGCCCCCCACCAGATCCGGTCCCGGATCGGGGGCCAACATTTCATGCTGTCTTGGTAGCAGTGGCAGGTTTCTTGGCCTGCTTTCCCTTGTTCCAGCCTTGCATTGGTCTCCAAGCTGGCTTGGCTTGAGAAGTATTACCCTCTTGCTTAGAGGACGTAGCACTTTGGGCTGGTCCGTTTCTACGAAAGGGACGAAAATTAGGTTTATTTTTTGCCTTGAAAGGCCGATCCTGAGGAAGGGCGTGGCCCTTACCCCCAGTGATATCAGAGATAATCTCTTTCAAGTCAGGGCCAAACAGCGTTTTCCCCTTGAAAGGAATGTTAAGTAGCTTGTTCTTGGAAGACGCATCAGCTGACCAAGATTTCAACCAAAGCGCTCTGCGCGCCACAATAGCAAATCCAGAATTCTTAGCCGCTAACCTAGCCAATTGCAAAGTGGCGTCTAGGGTGAAAGAATTAGCCAATTTGAGAGCATTGATTCTGTCCATAATCTCCTCATAAGGAGGAGAATCACTATCGACCGCCTTTATCAGCTCATCGAACCAGAAACATGCGGCTGTAGCGACAGGGACAATGCATGAAATTGGTTGTAGAAGGTAACCCTGCTGAACAAACATCTTTTTAAGTAAACCTTCTAATTTTTTATCCATAGGATCTTTGAAAGCACAACTATCCTCTATGGGTATAGTGGTGCGTTTGTTTAAAGTGGAAACCGCTCCCTCGACCTTGGGGACTGTCTGCCATAAGTCCTTTCTGGGGTCGACCATAGGAAACAATTTTTTAAATATGGGGGGAGGGACGAAAGGAATACCGGGCCTTTCCCATTCTTTATTAACAATGTCCGCCACCCGCTTGGGTATAGGAAAAGCTTCTGGGAGCCCCGGGACCTCTAGGAACTTGTCCATTTTACATAGTTTCTCTGGGATGACCAACTTGTCACAATCATCCAGAGTGGATAATACCTCCTTAAGCAGAATGCGGAGATGTTCCAACTTAAATTTAAACGTAATCACATCAGGTTCAGCTTGTTGAGAAATGTTCCCTGAATCAGTAATTTCTCCCTCAGACAAAACCTCCCTGGCCCCATCAGACTGGGTTAGGGGCCCTTCAGAACCATTATTATCAGCGTCGTCATGCTCTTCAGTATCTAAAACAGAGCAGTCGCGCTTACGCTGATAAGTGTTCATTTTGGCTAAAATGTTTTTGACAGAATTATCCATTACAGCCGTTAATTGTTGCATAGTAAGGAGTATTGGCGCGCTAGATGTACTAGGGGCCTCCTGAGTGGGCAAGACTCGTGTAGACGAAGGAGGGAATGATGCAGTACCATGCTTACTCCCCTCACTTGAGGAATCATCTTGGGCATCATTGTCATTGTCACATAAATCACATTTATTTAAATGAATAGGAATTCTGGCTTCCCCACATTCAGAACACAGTCTATCTGGTAGTTCAGACATGTTAAACAGGCATAAACTTGATAACAAAGTACAAAAAACGTTTTAAAATAAAACCGTTACTGTCACTTTAAATTTTAAACTGAACACACTTTATTACTGCAATTGCGAAAAAACATGAAGGAATTGTTCAAAATTCACCAAATTTTCACCACAGTGTCTTAAAGCCTTAAAAGTATTGCACACCAAATTTGGAAGCTTTAACCCTTAAAATAACGGAACCGGAGCCGTTTTTAACTTTAACCCCTTTACAGTCCCTGGTATCTGCTTTGCTGAGACCCAACCAAGCCCAAAGGGGAATACGATACCAAATGACGCCTTCAGAAAGTCTTTTCTAAGTATCAGAGCTCCTCTCACATGCGACTGCATGTCATGCCTCTCAAAAACAAGTGCGCAACACCGGCGCGAAAATGAGGCTCTGCCTATGATTTGGGAAAGCCCCTAAAGAATAAGGTGTCTAAAACAGTGCCTGCCGATATTATTATATCAAAATACCCAGATTAAATGATTCCTCAAGGCTAAATATGTGTTAATAATGAATCGATTTAGCCCAGATAAAGTCTACTGTCTTAATAAGCCCTTGTGAAGCCCTTATTTACGATCTTAATAAACATGGCTTACCGGATCCCATAGGGAAAATGACAGCTTCCAGCATTACATCGTCTTGTTAGAATGTGTCATACCTCAAGCAGCAAGAGACTGCTCACTGTTCCCCCAACTGAAGTTAATTGCTCTCAACAGTCCTGTGTGGAACAGCCATGGATTTTAGTGACGGTTGCTAAAATCATTTTCCTCATACAAACAGAAATCTTCATCTCTTTTCTGTTTCTGAGTAAATAGTACATACCAGCACTATTTCAAAATAACAAACTCTTGATTGAATAATAAAAACTACAGTTAAACACTAAAAAACTCTAAGCCATCTCCGTGGAGATGTTGCCTGTACAACGGCAAAGAGAATGACTGGGGTAGGCGGAGCCTAGGAGGGATCATGTGACCAGCTTTGCTGGGCTCTTTGCCATTTCCTGTTGGGGAAGAGAATATCCCACAAGTAAGGATGACGCCGTGGACCGGACACACCTATGTTGGAGAAATGTTATTATTTTAGGTGATGCTTTTCAATATCCACTGTAAATGAGGTGAATTTATATAATACATTTTAATATGACATTTAGTGCTACCTGATGTGTTGAGAAGGTTTGGAGATATTGTTTGCAGTTTTACATTGTTGTGCACCAGTGTTTTTATTACCCTTGCATCACAGGTAAAATTGCTAAGAAGAATACAAACAGTTGAAGCCATGCTCCAGCATACCTTCTTTAACGCTTTTGTACCAGCATTTTTCCTCTCCAGGCCCATATAAAGCCTGCCAAGTTTCAGCCACATGGATGCAACATTCAAGGAATACGATGGGTAGTGCTTACTGCAAAACAAAATCATTATTTGTTAAGGTATCAAACAACAGATACTTTAATATGTAGGGTCCTTGAAAGACTTAAAGGGACACTGAACCCAATTTTTCTCTTTTGTGATTCAGATAGAGCATGCAATTTTAAGCAACTTTCTAATTTACTCCTATTATCAAATTCTCTTCATTCTCTTGGTATCTTTATTTGAAATGCAAGAATGTAAGTTTAGAGACCGGCCCATTTTTGGTGAACACACTGTGTTGTTCTTGCTGATTGGTGGATAAATTCACCCACCAATAAACAAGTGCTTTCCATTGTCTGAACCAAAAATATTGTTTAGATGCCTTCTTTTTCAAATAAAGAAAGCAAGAGAACGAAGAAAAATTGATAATAGGAGTAAATTAGAAAGTTGCTTAAATTTGCATGCTCTATCTGAATCACAAAAGAAAAAATTTGGGTTCAGTGTCCCTTTAAGCTAGTTTTGCCAACACAGAAACAGAGATTGTTTAGATAATTGGAGGCGTTTTCTAGGATTAAAAAAAACAAGATTTAGTCACCAAATATAAGTTAAAGCTTCTTGATGTATTCAAGCAAATATGTCCATAGTTTTAGCCACTCATCCTTAAAGGGACATGAAACCCAAACTTTCTCTTTCATGATTAAGACAGTGTGACATTTTAAATAGATTTCCATTTTTTTTCTATTCTTGTTTTGTTCTTTTTGTATCTTTTGTTGAAAGTATACCAAGGTAGGCTCAGAAGCAGCTGATTGGTGGGTACACTTATATGCCTTTTGTCATTGTTTTTCAGCTGGCACCCAGTAGTGTATTACTGCTCCTTTAACAAAGGATACTAAGAGAATGAAGCAAATTTGATAACAGAAGTATTTTTTTTTTTACATTGTTTGCTCTATCTGAATCATGAAAGAAAACTTTTAGGTTTCATGTCCCTTTAATGATAACAGACACTACTGTTTGTGATTTCAGAATATGCATGAAACGCATTGTTTATAGTTAGGGGTCGATTTATCAAACCCTTTCAGCAGGCTTTGCCTGCCTATGACTGCAGGTTCTCACAAGAGAACCTGCAGTCTGTATTTAACAAGCTGCTTCCCTAACAATTTTAATCTACCTGGTCTTGTCCGTCCGGGGAGATTGACAGCTCCTGCCTGCGCATGATTGGCTGTGTGCGGGCAGGATTGCACGCAAGCACAAAATAGCGCTCGTTTGCAATGCTGAATTCTGGCAGTGAAATTAAGCCCGCCAGAGGCGAGCTGCGGCAAACAGGGGCACGTATGTGCACCCCTGTCTGCCGCAGCTTGATAAATCGACCCCTTAGAATGTCCCTTACCTCCTCCATCTGCTCTAGGGCTAAAACAAACATTAATAATCAATTTCCATTCTCAAGGAGGAAGACTGCCCAGTAGCCCTTACTGGGAGACTCCTCTGTTAGAGATAAAGAAGTGGATTCCTACTCTGCATACTGAAAACAGATGCTCTTGAAGAGTGATGTTTACACTTCTTGTTAAATACGAAATAAAATAAAGAGAACTTTAAAGGAGGTCTTTCCTATTATAAATGCTTCTCTCCAAGGACAAACTAGATTTAGTGGGCGATTTATCAAGCTGAGGCAGACAGGGGCGAACATACGCGCCCATGTCTGCCGCAGCTCGCCTCTGGCGTGCTGAATTCCCCAGGCAGAATTCAGCATTGCACATGAGCACTATTTTGCGCTCGCATGCAATTGGCCCACAGACAGACAATCACGCCCGGACAGGAGCTGTCAATCTCCCCAGTTGGACTAGACAGGGGAGATTGAAATTCGCCACCTAAGAGGTGGCGAAAGGGTAGGGAAGCAACGGTCTGATGACCGATGTTTGTTAAATATGGCATACAGGTTCTCTGGATGCTGAGAAAGCCAGAGAAACACAAACACACTTACATATACACACACATATATATATATATATATATATATATGCACACATAATAATAATTTATATCTTAGCTGACAAATACATTTATTTCATGGTGGCGAGAGTCCTCGACTTGTTACGTAAGGGTTATACATTCCGGTGAAAGGATAGTAAGGGGTTCAGCTGTAACCCCTTCTCAATTGAAAAACTGGCAGTGACGTGCGTTTCACCCTCATTGGTGCTTGCTTTAAGTGCTTCATCCGGCTTGTAATTGATTCGTCAGAGACCTGACTTTTAAGTTGTCATATTGCTCTGCCCTTCTGGGCGAAATGTGGGATATCATATCATAGTGTCCATATTTTGTTACAATAATTTCTAAATTCCTAATACATTGATTGATTTTTATTCTCAAATGTTGCGTTTACATATTATACATATATCTCAAAAAACGAAATTTATTCAAATCACTATGTACATATTTTACGTATATGCACGACACAAAGTGGCACACGGCATAAAAGCTATACCTTTTATTAGAGCAACGTTTCGGGGCACCTGCCCCTTTCTCAAGCTAATCACAAATACAAACTATACACCATTTATAGACACTACAATAAAACAGGTGACCAATAAACACGCTTGGGAGAGGTTAAGAAAAAATGACATCATCACAGCTCATTTTATTAGACATACGAAAAACTTTTTAACATTAACCCTTTATTCCTTATGAGTGAATTGGACTGCCTGATTAAAAACAAATGCAGCAAACTACCCACCATAATAAGTTTACTAATGGATTTAATAAAGTCAAAAACAGAATTTATGTTTACCTGATAAATTACTTTCTCCAACGGTGTGTCCGGTCCACGGCGTCATCCTTACTTGTGGGATATTCTCTTCCCCAACAGGAAATGGCAAAGAGCCCAGCAAAGCTGGTCACATGATCCCTCCTAGGCTCCGCCTACCCCAGTCATTCGACCGACGTTAAGGAGGAATATTTGCATAGGAGAAACCATATGTTACCGTGGTGACTGTAGTTAAAGAAAATAAATTATCAGACCTGATTAAAAAAACCAGGGCGGGCCGTGGACCGGACACACCGTTGGAGAAAGTAATTTATCAGGTAAACATAAATTCTGTTTTCTCCAACATAGGTGTGTCCGGTCCACGGCGTCATCCTTACTTATGGGAACCAATACCAAAGCTTTAGGACACGGATGAAGGGAGGGAGCAAATCAGGTCACCTAAATGGAAGGCACCACGGCTTGCAAAACCTTTCTCCCAAAAATAGCCTCAGAAGAAGCAAAAGTATCAAATTTGTAAAATTTAGAAAAAGTGTGCAGTGAAGACCAAGTCGCTGCCTTACATATCTGATCAACAGAAGCCTCGTTCTTGAAGGCCCATGTGGAAGCCACAGCCCTAGTGGAGTGAGCTGTGATTCTTTCAGGAGGCTGCCGTCCGGCAGTCTCATAAGCCAATCGGATAATGCTTTTAATCCAGAAGGAGAGAGAGGTAGAAGTTGCTTTTTGACCTCTCCGTTTACCAGAATAAACAACAAACAAAGACAAAGTTTGTCTGAAAACCTTAGTAGCTGCTAAGTAAAATTTGAGAGCACGAACTACATCCAAGTTGTGCAACAAACGTTCCTTCTTTGAAACTGGATTAGGACACAAAGAAGGCACAACTATCTCCTGGTTAATGTCTTTGTTAGAAACAACTTTTGGAAGAAAACCAGGTTTAGTACGCAAAACCACCTTATCTGCATGGAACACCAGATAAGGAGAAGAACACTGCAGAGCAGATAATTCTGAAACTCTTCTAGCAGAAGAAATTGCAACCAAAAACAAAACTTTCCAAGATAATAACTTAATATCAACGGAATGTAAGGGTTCAAACGGAACCCCCTGAAGAACTGAAAGAACTAGGTTGAGACTCCAAGGAGGAGTCAAAATTTTGTAAACAGGCTTGATTCTAACCAGAGCCTGAACAAAGGCTAGAACATCTGGCACAGCTGCCAGCTTTTTGTGAAGTAACACAGACAAGGCAGAAATCTGTCCCATCAAGGAACTTGCAGATAATCCTTTTTCCAATCCTTCTCGAAGGAAGGATAGACTCTTAGGAATCTTAACCTTGTCCCAAGGGAATCCTGCAGATTCACACCAACAGATATACCAAATTATGTGGTAATTTTCTGGTTACAGGCTTTCAGGCCTGAACAAGAGTATTAATAACAGAATCTGAGAACCCTCGCTTTGATAAGATCAAGCGTTCAATCTCCAAGCAGTCAGCTGGAGTGGGTCGAACGGACCTAGAACAAGAAGGTCTCGTCTCAAAGGTAGCTTCCATGGTGGAGCCGATGACATATTCACCAGATCTGCATACCAAGTCCTGCGTGGCCACGCAGGAGCTATCAAAATCACCGACGCCCTCTCCTGATTGATCCTGGCTACCAGCCTGGGCATGAGAGGAAACGGCGGGAACACATAAGCTAGTTTGAAGGTCCAAGGTGCTACTAGTGCATCCACTAGAGCCGCCTTGGGATCCCTGGATCTGTACCCGTAGTAAGGAACTCTGAAGTTCTGACGAGAGGCCATCAGATCCATGTCTGGAATGCCCCACGGTTGAGTGACTTGGGCAAAGATTTCCGGATGGAGTTCCCACTCCCCCGGATGCAATGTCTGACGACTCAGAAAATCCGCTTCCCAATTTTCCACTCCTGGGATGTGGATAGCAGACAGGTGGCAGGAGTGAGACTCCGCCCATAGAATGATTTTGGTCACTTCTTCCATCGCTAGGGAACTCCTTGTTCCCCCCTGATGGTTGATGTATGAACTTGGCCCTCGCTAGCTGAGGCCAAGCTTTGAGAGCATTGAATATCGCTCTCAGTTCCAGAATATTTATCGGTAGAAGAGATTCTACCCGAGACCAAAGACCCTGAGCTTTCAGGGATCCCCAGACCGCGCCCCAGCCCATCAGACTGGCGTCGGTCGTGACAATGACCCACTCTGGTCTGCGGAAGGTCATCCCTTGTGACAGGTTGTCCAGGGACAGCCACCAACGGAATGAGTCTCTGGTCCTCTGATTTACTTGTATCTTCGGAGACAAGTCTGAATAGTCCCCATTCCACTGACTGAGCAGGAACAGTTGTAATGGTCTTAGATGAATGCGCACAAAAGGAACTATGTCCATTGCCGCTACCATCAAACCTATCACTTCCATGCACTGCGCTATGGAAGGAAGAGGAACGGAATGAAGTATCCGACAAGAGTCTAGAAGTTTTGTTTTTCTGGCTTCTGTCAGAAAAATCCTCATTTCTAAGGAGTCTATTATAGTTCCCAAGAAGGGAACCCTCGTTGACGGAGATAGAGAACTCTTTTCCACGTTCACTTTCCATCCGTGAGATCTGAGAAAGGCCAGGACAATGTCCGTGTGAGCCTTTACTTGAGGAAGGGACGACGCTCGAATCAGAATGTCGTCCAAGTAAGGTACTACAGCAATGCCCCTTGGTCTTAGCACCGCCAGAAGGGACCCTAGTACCTATGAGAAAATCCTAGGAGCAGTGGCTAATCCGAAAGAAAACGCCACGAACTGGAAATGCTTGTCCAGGAATTCAAACCTTAGGAACCGATGATGTTCCTTGTGGATAGGAATATGTAGATACGCATCCTTGAAATCCACCTTGGTCATGAATTGACCTTCCTGGATGGAAGGAAGAAGTGTTCGAATGGTTTCCATCTTGAACGATGGAACCTTGAGAAACTTGTTCAAGATCTTGAGATCTAAGATTGGTCTGAACGTTCCCTCTTTTTTGGGAACTATGAACAGATTGGAGTAGAACCCCATCCCTTGTTCTCCTAATGGAACAGGATGAATCACTCCCATTTTTAGCAGGTCTTCTACCCAATGTAAGAATGCCTGTCTTCTTATGTGGTCTGAAGACAACTGAGACCTGTGGAACCTCCCCCTTGGAGGAAGCCCCTTGAACTCCAGAGAATAACCTTGGGAGACTATTTCTAGCGCCCAAGGGTCCAGAACATCTCTTGCCCCAGCCTGAGCGAAGAGAGAGAGTCTGCCCCCCACCAGATCCGGTCCCGGATCGGGGGCCCGCATTTCATGCTGTCTTGGTAGCAGTGGCAGGTTTCCTGGCCTGCTTTCCTTTGTTCCAGCCTTGCATAGGTCTCCAGGCTGGATTGGCTTGAGAAGTATTACCTTCCTGCTTAGAGGACGTAGCCCTTGGGGCTGATCCGTTTCTGCGAAAGGGACGAAACTTAGGTTTATTTTTGGTCTTGAAAAGACCTATCCTGAGGAAGGGCGTGGCCCTTGCCCCCAGTGATATCAGAGATAATCTCTTTCAAGTCAGGGCCAAAGAGTGTTTTCCCCTTGAAAGGAATGTCAAGCAATTTGTTCTTGGAAGACGCATCCGCTGCCCAAGATTTTAACCAAAGCGCTCTGCGCCACAATAGCAAACCCAGAATTTTTTCGCCGCTAACCTAGCCAATTGCAAGGTGGCGTCTAGGGTGAAAGAATTAGCCAATTTAAGAGCACGAATTCTGTCCATAATCTCCTCATAAGAAGAAGAATTACTAATAATCGCCTTTCCTAGCTCATCAAACTAGAAACACGCGGCTGCAGTGACAGGGACAATGCATGCAATTGGTTGTAGAAGGGAACCTTGCTGAACAAACATCTTTAGCAGACCTTCTAATTTTTTATCCATAGGATCTTGGAAAGCACAACTATCTTCTATGGGTATAGTGGCGCGCTTGTGTAGAGTAGAAACCGCCCCCTCGACCTTGGGGACTGTCTGCCATCAGTCCTTTCTGGTGTCGACTATAGGAAAACAATTTTATAAATATGGGGGGAGGTACTAAAGGTATACCGGGCCTGTCCCATTCTGTACTAACAATGTACGCCACCCGCTTGGATATAGGAAAAGCTTCGGGGGGCCCCGGGGCCTCTAAGAACTTTTCCATTTTACATAGTGGTTCTGGAATGACCAGATAATCACAATCATCCAAATTGGATAACACCTCCTTAAGCAGAGCGCGGAGATGTTCCAACTTAAATTTAAAAGTAATCACATCAGGTTCAGCTTGTTGAGAAATGTTTCCTGAATCCGAAATTTCTCCCTCAGACAAAACCTCCCTGGCCCCCTCAGACTGGTGTAGGGGCCCTTCAGAAACCATATCATCAGCGTTCTCATGCTCTACAGAATTTTCTAAAACAGAGCAGTCGCGCTTTCACTGATAAGTGGGCATATTGGCTAAAATGTTTTTGATAGAATTATCCATTACAGCCGTTAAATGTTGCATAGTAAGGAGTATTGGCGCACTAGATGTACTAGGGGCCTCCTGTATGGGCAAGACTGGTGTAGACGAAGGAGGGGATGATGCAGTACCATGCTTACTCCCCTCACTTGAGGAATCATCTTGGGCATCATTTTTACTAAATTTTTTTATGACATAAAATACATATAGTTAAATGAGAAGGAACCTTGGTTTCCCCACAGTCAGAACACAATCTATCTGGTAGTTCAGACATGTTAAACAGGCATAAACTTGATAACAAAGCACAAAAAACGTTTTAAAATAAAACCGTTACTGTCACTTTAAATTTTAAACTAAACACACTTTATTACTGCAATTGCGAAAAAGTATGAAGGAATTGTTCAAAATTCACCAAAATTTCACCACAGTGTCTTAAAGCCTTAAAAGTATTGCACACCAAATTTGGAAGCTTTAACCCTTAAAATAACGGAACCGGAGCCGTTTTTATATTTAACCCCTTTACAGTCCCTGGAATCTGCTTTGCTGAGACCCAACCAAGCCCAAAGGGGAATACGATACCAAATGATGCCTTCAGAAAGACCTTTCTATGTATCAGAGCTCCACACACATGCAGCTGCATGCCATGCTGTCCTCAAAAACAAGTGCGCCATACCGGCGCGAAAATGAGGCTCTGACTATGATTAGGGAAAGCCCCTAAAGAATAAGGTGTCAAAAACAGTGCCTGCCGATATAATCATATCAAAATACCCAGAATAAATGATTCCTCAAGGCTAAATATGTGTTAATAATGAATCGATTTAGCCCAGAAAAAGTCTACAGTCTTAATAAGCCCTTGTGAAGCCCTTATTTACTATCTTAATAAACATGGCTTACCGGATCCCATAGGGAAAATGACAGCTTCCAGCATTACATCGTCTTGTTAGAATGTGTCATACCTCAAGCAGTAAGAGACTGCACACTGTTCCCCCAACTGAAGTTAATTGCTCTCAACAGTCCTGTGTGGAACAGCCATGGATTTTAGTTACGGTGCTAAAATCATTTTCCTCATACAAACAGAAATCTTCATCTCTTTTCTGTTTCTGAGTAAATAGTACATACCAGCACTATTTTAAAATAACAAACTCTTGATTGAATAATAAAAACTACAGTTAAACACTAAAAAACTCTAAGCCATCTCCGTGGAGATGTTGCCTGTACAACGGCAAAGAGAATGACTGGGGTAGGCGGAGCCTAGGAGGGATCATGTGACCAGCTTTGCTGGGCTCTTTGCCATTTCCTGTTGGGGAAGAGAATATCCCACAAGTAAGGATGACGCCGTGGACCGGACACACCTATGTTGGAGAAATGTTAATTATTCTGCCTAAAAACTGTGTGTGAACATATAATTTTGCAAGTTTTAAATTAAGGGGAGATAAATGAACTTAGCAGTTCTTTTTTCAGAGACAAGTTAGCCTATTTAGATTTCAGTTTGGGTTTTTCTTTGAATCCATAATTTTTTATATATATATAGCTTGATAGGAGCTTACTGAGATTATTACAGTCTTATTATTTTATTCCCTTACTATACCTTTTACACGATAAATAGTGGTGTAAAGCTTGCTAACTATACAGTGAGGACCGATATTGTAAAATGTGGATGGGATTGTATTGGCTGCACACTGTTATCCATAAACTGTATAAGCACGATTGTTTATAACCCTGATACTATTCCCTACTATTATATGTGCATTTGAACCGGCCGATATGGCCAATGGCTAATTTAATGTGTATACCACCGAGACTACAGCTATATATACAACTAGAATACCACAGCGCTGTAGAACAGCTACTCCTCCCTGTCCACAGTACATTGCACTTCTCTTGAGTCTCCTATATACCCAGGCTATGGCACACTGTTATATATGATGAAAGGGACTAAATCATATCTCAGTTTCCCCTCTCCATCCACAGCACTGATAGGTGACATACTTTCTCACTATACACTCACTTATAGCTTAAAAGCCCAAAAGGTATTTTCCAGTCTAGCATCCTAATTAACTCCGCCCCCCCTTCCCCCCCTTTTCCTCATTTCGAGCGGCTCTTGCCCGCTGAATTTCTCTTCCCAAACCCCCCCCCAAAAAAAACAAGCTAACCCCCCCCCCCCTTGCCCCATTCCTCTTAGAATAGATAACCTAATAAATGTTCTTCATGGCAATGAGGGGACTGTTTTTCTTCTACATTTAACATAAAACTGAGGTTCCATTAAACCCTATATGAGATTCCCACAGACATACTAGTTTAAACTATTTCGGACTACCATCTCCACTTATAAGAGCCATATCGTACAATTCTTTCTTATATTACAGAAAGATTGATTAATAGATTAAGTTATATATTATATAGGCACAGTGTTTCCACTTGTTCAGAGATCTACGGACTTAATGATTTTATGTTTAAGAGTTTTTATCACTTGGGATTTGAGCTATGTCTTTTCGCTAAGGGTGGTTGTATTATCACATTGTTATTTTTGGGTCTGTGTGATTATCTCATGTAAATTCCTTCATAACCTCAATAAAAATAAGTTTAAAAAAAAATAAAAAATTAAGGGGAGGAGATCAAACTACCTATTGAGTCCCTTGGGAGACATGGTATTGAGACGCCAGATCTACTTGGCTTCCCTGTTAAGTAAATCCCTATCTCTGTCCCCCCCCCTCTTGGTTTTTTAGGGGCACTATCAATGATCAAATATCTCATTTGGCTGGCCTGGTGTCCCATTTCTGCAAAATGTGCTGGTACTGGGAGGTGTAAAATTTTCTCATTACGTATAGTCGACTTATGTTGACAAATGCAATCTCGTATTCTTTGGGTCGTTTCGCCTGCGTACAAAAGCCCACATGGGCACTTTAGCGCATATACAACATAAGTCGAACTACAGGTGTAGTGACCCTTGATGTTATATTTTTTCCCAGTATATGGGTGGGAAATAACACCTCCCTTAATGATGTTGTTACATTGGGCACCGCCCAAGCACGGAAATGTACCATGCTTGGGGGTTCCAAAGAATTTCTTACTTTGAACATTGGCAGTGGGCATGGCATGAACCAACTTTTTACCTATAGTATTGCCTTTACAGTATGAAGCTCTGGGGTATTCCTGGAACTCCTTGATCTCTGGGCAGGATTCTTTTAACAGAAACCAATTTCTTTTGATTATGTTAAACACTTTCTTGCTCATTGTGTTATATGAACTCACAAAGTTTAATCTGGTTGGATTTATTATCTCACTTCTGACTGGGGTTTTCAACGAATCCTCAGCTTCCTCTAGCTCCTGTATGCTATAACCTCTGCTGTCAAATTTCTCCTTCATGTCCCTGGATCTGACTTCTTTAGTATTTGGGTCTGTCACTATCCTATCTACTCTAAGCAACTGTGATTTGGGCACGCTCTCAAAAACTCTAGGCGAGTGAAAGCTACTCCTGTGTAACGGTATTTCGGTCTGTGGATTTAACAAACAAATCAGTTATTAACCTGCCATTGTTTTTGAGGACTACAGTGTCCAAAAATTCCACCTTATTTACATCAAGTTTAAAGCTGAACTTCAAAAAGGGAACAGCATTTTCAATATCTGATTTGAGCTCTGCTAATTTGTCCGGGGGGCCCTGCCACACGATGAACAAGTCATCAATGTAGCGGAACCACCCTTCGCAGTACTGTCCGAAAAGGGGATTAGTGTACACATGCCTCTCTTCAATGGCATCCATTACCAAATATATGATTAAGGGCATTTGAGCCCGAAACGTCATGGATTACTGTGCTTTGGTACAATAAAAATTGATATATCTATACAAGTGGAGGTGCTGCTTGAATCTTTTGTACATTGTGATTTGTTTGGAGCTTTGGCAGTAGCTCCTCAGGCTTGCACTCCCATCACCAGTGCTGGAAGATATTACGTTGTTTTTTATCCATTACCAAATAGGCATACGATGGGGCCACATTCGACCCCATCGCTGTGCCGGTTTTCTGCATAAAAAAATTATTTTCAAATAGAAAAAAGTTATTTGTCAGCACTAGCCATTCGAGCTGTGCCTCACTATACAGATTGCTTATATATATCTTACGTATATTTCATCATTCATTATCCTCTTTACCATCTATGCATCTATATTTGAAAATCAATTATTAAAGGGACACTGAACCCATAATTTTTCTTTCACGATTCAGATAGAGCATGCAATTTTAAGCAACTTTCTAATTTACTCCCATTATCAATTTTTCTTCATTCTCTTGCTATCTTTATTTGAAAAAGAAGGCATCTAAACTTTTTTGGGGTTCAGGACTCTGGACAGCAGTTTTTTATTGGTTGATTAATTTATCCACCAATCAGCAAGGACAACCCAGGTTGTTCACCAAAAATGGGCCGGCATCTAAGCTTACATTCTTGCATTTCAAATAAAGATACCAAGAGAATGAAGAAAATTTGCTAATCAGAGTAAATTAGAAAGTTGCTTAAAATTTCATGCTCTATCTGAATCATAAAAGAAAAAATTTGGGTTCAGTGTCCCTTTAATTATTTTTATGTTTTTTTGGGAAATGGCATATTTTCAATAATTCATATAATTACTAAATGTATGTGGACATAAATTACAATCAACTTTGTCCTCAAATTTAATTTAATTATATACTGTATATAGGTTTACATTGGCTGTATTCACAATCAGAATGGGAATACTATATAGGTACTTACTTATATTATTATCTACAATTATTTAAAGATTTCTTTTTAGTTACTGTTAACTCTGTTTTACTTATTTCTTAGAATTTGAAGGAACAGTGCATAATTGATTTCCTCATTTAGCCCATAAGGTTTCAATGCTTTTAAAGTCAAAGATCCATGTACACTCTTTTTGTAGCAGTATTTGATCAAGGTCTCTGCCTCTTTTAGATAGATCTACCTTCTCTAAACCTAGGAAACTTAGATCTAGATTTGGAGTTTGGCGGTAGCCGTGAAAACCAGCGTTAGAGGCTCCTAACGCTGGTTTTAGGCTACCGCCGGTATTTAGAGTCACTCAAAATAGGGTCTAACGCTCACTTTTCAGCCGCGACTTTTCCATACCGCAGATCCCCTTACGTCAATTGCGTATCCTATCTTTTCAATGGGATCTTCCTAACTCCGGTATTTAGAGTCGTTTCTGAAGTGAGCGTTAGACATCTAACGACAAAACTCCAGCCGCAGGAAAAAAGTCAGTAGTTAAGAGCTTTCTGGGCTAACGCCGGTTCATAAAGCTCTTAACTACTGTACTCTAAAGTACACTAACACCCATAAACTACCTATGTACCCCTAAACCGAGGTCCCCCCACATCGCCGCCACTCGATTACATTTTTTTAACCCCTAATCTGCCGACCGCAAAGCGCCGCCAGCTAAATTATCCCTATGTACCCCTAATCTGCTGCCCCTAACCCCGCCGACCCCTGTATTATAATTATTAACCCCTAACCTGCCCCCCACAACGTCGCCGCCAGCTACTTACAATAATTAACCCCTAATCTGCCGACCGCAAAGCGCCGCCACCTACATTATAGCTATGTACCCCTAATCTGCTGCCCCTAACACCGCCGACCCCTATATTATATTTATTAACCCCTAACCTGCCCCCCTCAACGTCGCCGACACCTGCCTCCACTGATTAACCCCTAATCTGCCGAGCGGACCGCACCGCTACTATAATAAATGTATTAACCCCTAATCCGCCTCACTAACCCTATCATAAATAGTATTAACCCCTAATCTGCCCTCCCTAACATCGCCGACACCTAACTTCAATTATTAACCCCTAATCTTCCGACCGGAGCTCACCGCTACTATAATAAATGGATTAACCCCTAAAGCTAAGTCTAACCCTAACACTAACACCCCCCTAACTTAAATATAATTTTAATCTAACGAAATTAATTAACTCTTATTAAATAAATTAATCCTATTTAAAGCTAAATACTTACCTGTAAAATAAATCCTAATATAGCTACAATATAAATTATAATTACATTGTAGCTATTTTAGGATTAATATTTATTTTACAGGCAACTTTGTATTTATTTTAACCAGGTACAATAGCTATTAAATAGTTAAGAACTATTTAATAGTTACCTAGTTAAAATAATAAAATTACCTGTAAAATAAATCCTAACCTAAGTTACAATTAAACCTAACACTACACTATCAATAAATAAATTAAATGCAATTCCTACAAATAACTACAATGAAATAAACTAAAGTACAAAAAATAATAAAGAACTAAGTTACAAAAAATAAAAAAATATTTACAAACATCAGAAAAATATTACAACAATTTTAAACTAATTACACCTACTCTAAGCCCCCTAATAAAATAACAAAGACTCCCAAAATAAAAAAATGCCCTACCCTATTCTAAATTAATAAAGTTAAAAGCTCTTTTACCTTACCAGCCCTGAACAGGGCCCTTTGCGGGGCATGCCCCAAGAAAATCAGCTCTTTTGCCTGTAAAAAAAAACATACAATACCCCCCCCCCCCAACATTACAACCCACCACCCACATACCCCTAATCTACCCCAAACCCCCCTTAAATAAACCTAACACTAAGCCCCTGAAGATCTTCCTACCTTGTCTTCACCTCACCAGGTATCACCGATTCGTCCTGGCATCCGGTGCTGAAGAGGTCCAGAAGAGGCTCCAAAGTCTTCCTCCTATCCGGCAAGAAGAGGACATCCGGACCGGCAACCATCTTCTTCCAAGCGGCATCTTCTATCTTCTTCCATCCGGTGCGGAGCGGGTCCATCTTGAAGCAGCCGACGCGGATCCATCCTCTTCTTCCGGCGTCTCCCGACGAATGACGGTTCCTTTAAGGGACGTCATCCAAGATGGCGTCCCTCGAATTCCGATTGGCTGATAGGATTCTATCAGCCAATCGGAATTAAGGTAGGAATATTCTGATTGGCTGATGGAATCAGCCAATCAGAATCAAGTTCAATCCGATTGGCTGATCCAATCAGCCAATCAGATTGAGCTCGCATTCTATTGGCTGTTCCGATCAGCCAATAGAATGCGAGCTCAATCTGATTGGCTGATTGGATCGGCCAATCGGATTGAACTTGATTCTGATTGGCTGATTCCATCAGCCAATCAGAATATTCCTACCTTAATTCCGATTGGCTGATAGAATCCTATCAGCCAATCGGAATTCGAGGGACGCCATCTTGGATGACGTCCCTTAAAGGAACCGTCATTCGTCGGGAGACGCCGGAAGAAGAGGATGGATCCGCGTCGGCTGCTTCAAGATGGACCCGCTCCGCACCGGATGGAAGAAGATAGAAGATGCCGCTTGGAAGAAGATGGTTGCCGGTCCGGATGTCCTCTTCTTGCCGGATAGGAGGAAGACTTTGGAGCCTCTTCTGGACCTCTTCAGCACCGGATGCCAGGACGAATCGGTGATACCTGGTGAGGTGAAGACAAGGTAGGAAGATCTTCAGGGGCTTAGTGTTAGGTTTATTTAAGGGGGGTTTGGGGTAGATTAGGGGTATGTGGGTGGTGGGTTGTAATGTTGGGGGGGGGGTATTGTATGTTTTTTTTTTACAGGCAAAAGAGCTGATTTTCTTGGGGCATGCCCCGCAAAGGGCCCTGTTCAGGGCTGGTAAGGTAAAAGAGCTTTTAACTTTATTAATTTAGAATAGGGTAGGGCATTTTTTTATTTTGGGGGTCTTTGTTATTTTATTAGGGGGCTTAGAGTAGGTGTAATTAGTTTAAAATTGTTGTAATATTTTTCTGATGTTTGTAAATATTTTTTTATTTTTTGTAACTTAGTTCTTTATTATTTTTTGTACTTTAGTTAGTTTATTTCATTGTAGTTATTTGTAGGAATTGTATTTAATTTATTTATTGATAGTGTAGTGTTAGGTTTTATTGTAGGTAATTGTAGGTATTTTATTTAATTAATTTATTGATAGTGTAGTGTTAGGTTTAATTGTAACTTAGGTTAGGATTTATTTTACAGGTAATTTTGTTATTATTTTAACTAGGTAACTATTAAATAGTTCTTAACTATTTAATAGCTATTGTACCTGGTTAAAATAAATACAAAGTTGCCTGTAAAATAAATATTAATCCTAAAATAGCTACAATGTAATTATAATTTATATTGTAGCTATATTAGGATTTATTTTACAGGTAAGTATTTAGCTTTAAATAGGATTAATTTATTTAATAAGAGTTAATTAATTTCGTTAGATTAAAATTATATTTAAGTTAGGGGGGTGTTAGTGTTAGGGTTAGACTTAGCTTTAGGGGTTAATCCATTTATTATAGTAGCGGTGAGCTCCGGTCGGAAGATTAGGGGTTAATAATTGAAGTTAGGTGTCGGCGATGTTAGGGGGGGCAGATTAGGGGTTAATACTATTTATGATAGGGTTAGTGAGGCAGATTAGGGGTTAATACATTTATTATAGTAGCGGTGCGGTCCGCTCGGCAGATTAGGGGTTAATCAGTGGAGGCAGGTGTCGGCGACATTGAGGGGGGCAGATTAGGGGTTAATAAATATAATATAGGGGTCGGCGGTGTTAGGGGCAGCAGATTAGGGGTACATAGGGATAATGTAAGTTGCGGCGGTTTACGGAGCGGCAGATTAGGGGTTAATAATATAATGCAGGGGTCAGCGATAGCGGGGGCGGCAGATTAGGGGTTAATAAGTGTAAGGTTAGGGGTGTTTAGACTCGGGGTTCATGTTAGGTGCAGACGTAGGAAGAGTTTCCCCATAGGAAACAATGGGGCTGCGTTAGGAGCTGAACGCGGCTTTTTTGCAGGTGTTAGGTTTTTTTTCAGCTCAAACAGCCCCATTGTTTCCTATGGGGATATCGTGCACGAGCACGTTTTTGAGGCTGGCCGCGTCCGTAAGCAACTCTGGTATCGAGAGTTGAAGCTGCGTTAAAAATGCTCTACGCTCCTTTTTTGGAGCCTAACGCAGCCTTTATGTGGACTCTCGATACCAGAGTTATTTTTATGGTGCGGCCAGTAAAACGCGGGCGTTAGTTTTTCGGGTCGTTACCGACAAAACTCCAAATCTAGCCGATAGTCTTTCTGTTTCGTTATTGTGTTCCTTTAAATTCTAAGAAATAAGTCAAATAAAAAACATAATTTATGCTTACCTGATAAATTCCTTTCTTCTGTAGTGTGATCAGTCCACGGGTCATCATTACTTCTGGGATATTACTCCTCCCCAACAGGAAGTGCAAGAGGATTCACCCAGCAGAGTTGCATATAGCCCCTCCCCTCTACGTCACCCCCAGTCATTCGACCAAGGACAAACGAGAAAGGAGGAACCAAGGGTGTAGTGGTGACTGGAGTATAATTTAAAAATAAATACCTGCCTTAAAAACAGGGCGGGCCGTGGACTGATCACACTACAGAAGAAAGGAATTTATCAGGTAAGCATAAATTATGTTTTCTTCTGTTAAGTGTGATCAGTCCACGGGTCATCATTACTTCTGGGATACCAATACCAAAGCAAAAGTACACGGATGACGGGAGGGATAGGCAGGCTCTTTTATACAGAAGGAACCACTGCCTGAAGAACCTTTCTCCCAAAAATAGCCTCCGAGGAAGCAAAAGTGTCAAATTTGTAAAATTTGGAAAAAGTATGAAGCGAAGACCAAGTTGCAGCCTTGCAAATCTGTTCAACAGAGGCCTCATTCTTGAAGGCCCAAGTGGAAGCCACAGCTCTAGTAGAATGGGCTGTAATTCTTTCAGGAGGCTGCTGTCCAGCAGTCTCGTAAGCTAAACGTATTATACTACGAAGCCAAAAGGAAAGAGAGGTTGCCGAAGCCTTTTGACCTCTCCTCTGCCCAGAGTACACGACAAACAGAGAAGACGTTTGTCGAAATTCCTTAGTTGCCTGTAAGTAAAATTTAAGAGCACGAACTACGTCCAGATTATGTAGTAAGCGTTCCTTCTTTGAAGAAGGATTTGGACACAAGGAAGGAACAACAATCTCTTGATTGATATTCCTGTTAGTGACTACCTTGGGTAAGAACCCAGGTTTAGTACGCAGAACTACCTTATCCGAATGAAAAATCAAATAAGGAGAATCACAGTGTAAGGCTGATAACTCAGAGACTCTTCGAGCCGAGGAAATAGCCATTAAAAATAGAACTTTCCAAGATAACAACTTTATATCAATGGAATGGAGGGGTTCAAACGGAACGCCCTGTAAAACGTTTAGAACAAGATTTAAACTCCATGGTGGAGTAACAGTCTTAAACACAGGCTTAATCCTCGCTAAAGCCTGACAAAAGGCCTGAACATCTGGCACTTCTGACAGACGTTTGTGTAACAGAATAGACAGAGCTGAGATCTGTCCCTTTAATGAACTAGTAGATAAACCCTTTTCTAAACCTTCTTGTAGAAAAGATAATATCCTAGGAATCCTAACCTTACTCCAAGAGTAACCTTTGGATTCACACCAGTATAGGTATTTACGCCATATTTTATGGTAAATCTTTCTGGTAACAGGCTTCCTAGCCTGTATTAAGGTGTCAATAACTGACTCAGAAAACAGAATTTATGTTTACCTGATAAATTACTTTCTCCAACGGTGTGTCCGGTCCACGGCGTCATCCTTACTTGTGGGATATTCTCTTCCCCAACAGGAAATGGCAAAGAGCCCAGCAAAGCTGGTCACATGATCCCTCCTAGGCTCCGCCTACCCCAGTCATTCGACCGACGTTAAGGAGGAATATTTGCATAGGAGAAACCATATGGTACCGTGGTGACTGTAGTTAAAGAAAATAAATCATCAGACCTGATTAAAAAAACCAGGGCGGGCCGTGGACCGGACACACCGTTGGAGAAAGTAATTTATCAGGTAAACATAAATTCTGTTTTCTCCAACATAGGTGTGTCCGGTCCACGGCGTCATCCTTACTTGTGGGAACCAATACCAAAGCTTTAGGACACGGATGAAGGGAGGGAGCAAATCAGGTCACCTAAATGGAAGGCACCACGGCTTGCAAAACCTTTCTCCCAAAAATAGCCTCAGAAGAAGCAAAAGTATCAAACTTGTAAAATTTGGTAAAAGTGTGCAGTGAAGACCAAGTCGCTGCCCTACATATCTGATCAACAGAAGCCTCGTTCTTGAAGGCCCATGTGGAAGCCACAGCCCTAGTGGAATGAGCTGTGATTCTTTCGGGAGGCTGCCGTCCGGCAGTCTCGTAAGCCAATCTGATGATGCTTTTAATCCAAAAAGAGAGAGAGGTAGAAGTTGCTTTTTGACCTCTCCTTTTACCGGAATAAACAACAAACAAGGAAGATGTTTGTCTAAAATCCTTTGTAGCATCTAAATAGAATTTTAGAGCGAGAACAACATCCAAATTGTGCAACAAACGTTCCTTCTTTGAAACTGGTTTCGGACACAGAGAAGGTACGATAATCTCCTGGTTAATGTTTTTGTTAGAAACAACTTTTGGAAGAAAACCAGGTTTAGTACGTAAAACCACCTTATCTGCATGGAACACCAGATAAGGAGGAGAACACTGCAGAGCAGATAATTCTGAAACTCTTCTAGCAGAAGAAATTGCAACTAAACGTTT